>NC_082654.1:103754305-104054305 GCF_028023285.1 Balaenoptera ricei
GGTGACAGTGCTCACGGTGACAGTGCTCATGGTGATAGTGCTCACAGTGATAGTGCTCACTTTGACAGTGCTCTTGGTGATAGTGTTCATGGTAATATTGCTCATGGTGATAGTGCTCATGGTGATAGTTCGCATGGTGACTGTGCCCATGTTGAAAGTGCCAATGGTGGCAGTGCTCATGGTGACACTGCCCACGGTGACAGTGCTCATGGTGACAGTGTTCATGGTGACAGTGCCCATGGTGACAGTGCTCATGGTGACAGTGCCCACGGTGAAAATCCTCATGGTGACAGTGCTCATGGTGATAGTGCTCACGGTGATAGTGCTCACGCTGACAGTGCCCTTGGTGATAATGCTCATGGTAATAGTGCTCATGGTGACGGTTCGCATGGTGACAGTGCCCATGTTGAAAGTGCCCATGGTGGCAGTGCTCATCGTGACACAGCCCATGGTGACTGTGCTAACGCTGCCGATGTACACGGTTGGAGTTCCCAAGGTGAAATTCCTCATGGTGACACTGCCCATGATGATAGTGTTCGTGGTGACAGTGTCCATGGTGACAGTACCTATGGTGACAGTGTCCGTTGTGATAGTGCTCACGGTGATAGTGCCCACAGTGACAGTGCTAATGTTGACAGTTCCCATGGTGACAGTGCCCATGATGACAGTGCTCGTGGTGAGAGTTCCCACGGAGACAGTGTTCATGGTGACATACCCTTGGTGATAGTTCTCATGGTGATACTGCTCATCATGGCAGTTCGCATGGTGACACCGCGCATGTTGAAAGTGCCCATGGTGACAGTGCTCATGGTTGCACTGCCCATGGTGACTGTGCTCATGCTGGCGGTGTACGTGGTCGGAACTCCGATGGTGAAATTCCTCATGGTAGCACTCCCCATGATGTTAGTGCGCATGGTGACAGTGCCCACGGTGACAATTCTCAGGGTGATAGTGCTCACAGTGATAGTGCTCACGGTGACAGTGCCCTGGGTGAGAGTGCCCATGTTAACAGTGTCCCTGGTGACCGTTCTCATGGTGACAGTGCTCATGATGACAGTGCCCACGGTGGCAGTGCCAATGGTTGCAGTGCTCATGGTGGCAGTATCCGTGCTGGCAGTTCGTAAGAGGACAGTGCTCATGGTGACAGTTCCCATGGTAATAAAGCTCATGATGACAGTGTCCTTTGTGATAGTGCCCATGGTGACCCAGCCCCTGGTGACTGTGCTCATGCTGGCGGTGTACATGGTTGCAGTTTCCATGGTGAAATTACTCATGGTGGTACTGCTCATAATGATAGTGCTCATGGTGATAGTGTCCATGATGACAGTGTCCACGGTTACAGTGCTCATGGTGACACTGCCCATGGTGACAGTGCACACGTTGACAGTGCCCACGATGACAGTGCTCACGGTGATAGTGCTAATGGTGATAGTGCCCATGGTAATAGTGCTCACCATGAAAGTTCCCATGGTGCTATTGCTCATGGTGACAATGCCAATGCTGTTAGTGCTCACGGTGATAGTGCTCATGGTGACAGTTCCCATGGTGACAGAGCCCATGGTGACAGAGCTCATGGTGACAGTGCCCACGGTGACAGTGCTCATGCTGACAGTGCTCACGGTGATTGTGCTCACAGTGATACTGCTCATGGTGAAAGTGCCTTTTGTGATAGTGCTCATGTTGATAGTGCTCATAGTGATAGTGCTCATGGTGACAGTCCGCATGGTGACAGTGCCCATGTTGAAATTGCCCATGGTGACAGTGTTCATGGTGACAATGCCCATGGTGACTGTGCTCATGCTGGCAGTGTACATGGTTGGAGTTCCCATGGTTAAATTCCTCATGGTGGCCCTGCACATGATGATAGTGCTCATGGTGAAAGTGTCCATGGTGACAGTGCCCATGCTGACAGTGCCCATGGTGACATTTCCTATGGTGACAGTGTTCATGGTAAGAGTTACCATGGTGACAGTGCTCATGTTCACAGTGCCCATGGTGACAGTGTCCATGGTGAACAGTGCCCATGGTGAGAGGGCCCATGGTGACTGTGCCCATGGTGACAGTGCTCATGATGAGAGTTCCCATGTTGACAGTGCCCATGGTGACAGTGCCCATGGTGACAGTTCCCATTATGATAGTGCTCCCGGTGACAGTGCCCCTGCTGATAGTGCTCATGGAGATAGTGCTCATGGTGACAGTGCCCTCGGTGACAGTGATCACGGTGATAGTGCTCATGGTGATTGTGCCCATGGTAATAGTGCTCACGGTGACAGTGCCCATGGTGATATTGCTCACGGTGACCCTGTCCATGGTGATAGTACTCACGGTGATGCTGCTCATGGTGACAGTTCCCATGGTGACAGTGCCCATGGTGACAGTGCGCATGGTGACAGTGCCCACGGTGACAGTGCTCAGGGTGATAGTGCTCACAGTGATAGTGCTCATGGTGACAGTGCTCTGGCTGATAGTGCCCATGGTGACAGTGTCCCTGGTGACCGTTCTCATGGTGACAGTGCTCATGATGACAGTGCCCACGTTGGCAGTGCCAATGGTTACAGTGGTCATGGTGGCAGTGTCCGTGCTGGCAGTTCGTAAGAGGACAGTGCTCATGGTGACAGTTCCCATGGTAATAGAGCTCATGATGACAGTGTCCTTTGTGATAGTGCCCATGATGACAGTGCCCATGGTGACACAGCCCTTGGTGACTGTGCTCATGCTGGCCGTGTACATGGTTGGAGTTCCCATTGTGAAATTCCTTACGGGAGTTCTGCCCATGACAGTAGTGCTCATGGTGACGCTGTCCATGTTTACAGTGCCTATGGTGACAGTGCCCACTGTGAGAGTGCTCACGGTGATAATACCCAGAGTGACAGTTCTAATCGTGACAGTGCCCATGGTGACATTGCCCATGATGACAGTGCTCATGGTGACAGTGCCCACGGTGACAGTGCTCATGGTGACCGTGCCCACGGTGACAGTGCTCATGGTGACAGTGCTCATGGTGATAGTGCTCACGGTGACAGTGCCCTTGGTGATAGTGCTCATGGTGATATTGCTCACGGTGACACTGCCCATGGTGATAGTGCTCATGGTGATAGTCCTCATGTTGTCAGTTCCCATGGTTACAGTGCCCATGGTGACTATGCTCATGATGAAAGTTCTCACGGTGATAGTGCTCATGGAGACAGTGCTCATGGTGACAGTTCGCATGGTAGACATGGTGAAGTTCAAAGTGCCCATGGTGACACTGCCCATGGTGACTGAGCTCATGTTGGCGGTGTACATGTTTGGAGTTCCGATGGTGAAATTCCTCATGGTAGCACTGCCCATGATGATAGTGCTCATGGTGACAGTGTCCATGGTGACAGTGCCTATGGTGACAGTGCCCATTGTGATAGTGCTCATGGTGATAGTGCCCAGGGTGACATTGCTCATGGTGACAGTTCCTATGGTGACAGTGCCCATGATGACAGTGCTCATGGAGACAGTGCCCATGGTGACAGTGCCCTTGGTTATAGTGCTCATGGTGACAGATCGCATGGTGACAGTGCCCATGTTGAAAGTGCCCATGGTGACAGTACCCATGGTGACAGTGCCCATGGTTACAGTGCCCATGGTGACATTTCCCATGGTTACAGTGCTCACGGTGAGAGTTCTCATGGTGACAGTGCTTATGGTGACACTGCCCATGGTGACTGTGCACATGGTGACATTTCCCAAGGTGACAGTGTCCATGGTGATAGTGCTCATGGTGATAGTGCTCATGGTAATAGTGATCATGGTGACACTGCCTATGGTGACAGTGCCCATGGTGACACTGCCCATAGTGATATTTGCCATGGTGACAATGCTCATGGTGAGAGTTCCTATGGTGACTGTGCTCATGTTGACAGTGCCCATGGTGACAGTGCCCACGGTGACAGTGCTCAAGGTGATAGTGCTCAACGTGATAGTGCCCATGGTAATAGTGCTGATGGTGACACTGCCCATGTTGATATTGCTCATGGTGACACTGCCCATGGTGATATTGCTCACAGTGATAGTGCTCACGGTGAAAGCGCCCTTGGTGATATTGCTCATGGTGATAGTGCTCATGGTGACAGTTCGCATGGTGACACTACCCCTGTTGAAATTGCCCATGGTGACAGTGCTCATGTTGACACTACCCATGGTGACTGTGCTCACGATGGAAGTGTACATGGTTGGAGTTCCCATGGTACAACTGTTATGGTGGTACTGCCCATGATGATAGTGCTCATGGTGACAGTGTCCACTGTGACAGTGTCCATGGTGACAGTGCCTATTGTGAGAGTGCACATGGTGACAGTTCCCATGGTGACCGTTTCCATGGTGATAATCCTCATGTTGACAGTGCCCACGGTGACAGTGCTCATGGTGAGAGTGCCCCTGGTGACAGTGATCATCTTGACAATGCCCATGGCAACCGTTCCCATGGTGATATTTCCCATGGCGATACTGCTCACCGTGATAGTGCCCATGGTGACAGTTCCCATGGATACAGTGTCCATGGTGACAGTGCTCATAGTGGCACTGCCCATGGTGACTGTGCTCACGCTGGCGGTGTACTTGGTTGGAGTTCCGATGGTGAAATTCCTCATGGTAGCACTGCCAATGATGATAGTGCTCATGGTGACAGTGTCCGTCATGAGAGTGTCCATGGTGACAGTGCTCATTGTGACACTGCCCATGGTGACGGTTCCCATGGTGACAATTCCCATGGTGACAGTGCTCATGTTGACAGTGCACACGGTGACAGTGCCCACGGTGATAGTGCTCACGGTGACAGTGCTCATGGTGATAGTGCTCACGGTGCTAATGCTCACGTTGACAGTGCCCTTGGTGATAGTGTCCATGGTAATATTGCTCATGGAGATAGTGCTCATGGTGATAGTTCGCATGGTGACATTGCCCATGTTGAAAGTGCCCAAGGTGGCAGTGCTCATGGTGACACTGCCAATGGTGACTATGCTCATGCTGGTTGTATACATGGTTGGAGTTCCCATGGTGAAATTCCTTATGGTGGCACTGCCCATGATGATAGTGTTCATGGTGACAGTGTCCACGGTGACAGTGCTCATGGTGACAGTGTTCATGGTGACAGTGCCCTTGGTGATAGTACCTATGGTAATAGTGCTCACAGTGACAGTGCCCATGGTGACAGTGCTCATGGTGACAGTGCCCACTGTGATAGTTCTCATGGTGGCAGTTCGCATGGTGACTGTGGCCATGATGACAGTGCTCATGGTGGCAATGCCCACGATAACAGTGCTCATGGTGACAGTGCTCACGATGACAGTGCCCTTGGTGATAGTACCCATGGTAATAGTGCTCACTGTGACAGTGCCCATGGTGATAGTGCTCATGGTAATAGTGCTCATAGTGACAGTGCCCATGGTGACAGTGCCCAAGGTGACACTGCCCATAGTGACATTTCCCATTGTCGCCGTGCTCATGGTGAGAGTTCCCATGGTGACAGTGCACATGGTGACAGTTCCCATGGTGACACTGCTCATGGTGACAGTGCTCACTGTGGCAGTGCCAATGTTTAAAGTGCTCATGGTGGCAGTGTCCATGGTGGCAGTTCCCAAAGTGACAGTGCTCATGGTGACATTTCCCACGGTAACAGAGCTCATGATGACAGTATCCATGGTGAAAATGTCCGTGTTGAAAGTACCTATGGTGACAGTGCTCATGGTGACAGTGCCCACGGTGACTATGCTCATGGTGACAGTGCTCACAGTGATAGTGCTCATGGTGACAGTTCGCATGGTGACAGGGCCCATGTTGAAAGTGCCCATGGTGACAGTGCTCATGGTGGCACTGCCCATGGTGACTCTGCTCATGCTGGCAGTGTACATGGTTGGAGTTCCCATTCGGAAATTCCTTATGGTGGCAATGCCCATGATGATAGTGCCCATGGTGACAGTGCTCATGATGATACTGCCGACGGTGGCAGTGCTCATGGTGACAGTGCTCACAGTGACAGTGCCCTTGGTGATAGTACCCATGGTTATAGTGCTCATGGTGACAGTGCCAAAGGTGATATTGCTCACGGTGACACTGCTCACCGTGATCGTGCTCATGGTGATACTGCTCACGTTGACAGTGCCCTTGGTGATAGTGCTCATGGTAATACTGCTAATGGTGATAGTGCTCATGGTGATAGTTTGCATGGTGACAGTGCCCATGTTGAAAGTGCCCATGGTGGCAGTGCTCATGGTGACACTGCCCATGGTGACTGTGCTCATGCTGGCAGTGTACATGTTTGGAGTTCCGATGGTGAAATTCCTTATGGTAGCACTGCCCATGATGATAGTGCTCATGGTGACAGTGTCTATGGTGACAGTGCCCATGATGACAGTGCTCATGGTGACAGTGCCCACAGTGACAAGGCTCACGGTGACAGTTCTCACAGTGACAGTGCCATTTGTGATAGTGTTCAGGGTGATAGTGCTCATGGTGACTGTTGGCATGGTGACAGTGCCCATGTGGAGAGTGCCCAAGGTGACAGTGCTCATAGTGGCACTGCCAATGGTGACTGTGCTCATGCTGGCAGTGTACTTGGTTGGAGTTCCAATGGTGAAATTCCTCATGGTAGCACTGCCCATGATGATAGTGCTCATGTTGACCTTGTCCATCGTGAGAGTGCCCATGGTGAGAGTGCTCATGTGGACAGTGCACATGGTGACAGTGCACACGGTGACAGTGCTCATGGTGATAGTGCTCACAGAGATAGTGCTCACTTTGACAGTGCTCTTGGTGATAGTGTTCATGGTAATATTGCTCATGGTGATAGTGCTCATGGTGATAGTTCGCATGGTGACTGTGCCCATGTTGAAAGTGCCAATGGTGGCAGTGCTCATGGTGACACTGCCCACGGTGACAGTGCTCATGGTGACAGTGTTCATGGTGACAGTGCCCATGGTGACAGTGCTCATAGTGACACTGCCCATGGTGACAGTGCCCATAGTGATAGTGCCCATGGTGACATTTCCCATGGTGACAGTGCTCATGGTGAGAGTTCCCATGGTGACAGTGCCCATGATGACAGTGCTCATGTTGACAGTGCCCATGGTGACAGTGCTCATGGTGACAGTGTTCATGGTGACAGTGCCCATGGTGACAGTGCTCATAGTGACACTGCCCATGGTGACAGTGCCCATAGTGATAGTGCCCATGGTGACATTTCCCATGGTGACAGTGCTTATGGTGAGAGTTCCCATGGTGACAGTGCCCATGATGACAGTGCCCACGGTGACAGTGCTCATGGTAACAGTGTTCACTGTGACAGTGCCCTTGGTGATATTTCTCATGGTGACACTGCCCATGGTGATAGTGCTCATGGTGAAAGTGCTCATGGTAATAGTGCTCATGGTGACACTGCCCATGGTGACAGTGCCCATGGTGACACTGCCCATGGTGACATTTCCCATGGTGACAGTGCTCATGTTGACAGTGCATATGGTGACAGTGCACATGGTGACAGTTCCCATGGTGAGAGTGCTCACGGTGACAGTGCTCACTGTGGCAGTGCCAATGGTTACAGTTCTCATGCTGGCATTGTCAATGGTGGCAGTTCCCAAGATGACAGTGCTCATGGTGACATTTCCCATGGTGACAGTGCTCATGGTGAGAGTTCCCATGGTGACAGTGCTCATCTTGACAGTGCCCATGGTGACCATTCCTATGGTCATAGTTCCCATGGTGATAGTGCTCATTGTGACAGTGCACACGGTGACACTGCCCACTGTGACAGTGCTCACGGTGACACTTCTCACAGTGACAGTGCCATTGGTGATAGTGTTCATGGTGACAGTGCTCATGGTGACAGTGTTCACGGTGTTAGTGCTCATGGTGATAGTGCGCATGGTAATAGTGCTCATGGTGACACTGCCCATGGTGACAATGATCATGTTGACCATGCCCATGGTGACAGCGTCCATGGTGACATTGCCCATGGTGATAGTACCCATGGTAATAGTGCTCACTGTGACAGTGCCCATGGTGATAGTGCTCATGGTGATAGTGCTCATGGTAATAGTGCTCATAGTGACACTGCCCATGGTGACAGTGCCCATGGTGACACTGCCCATAGTGACACTTCCCATTGTCGCAGTGCTCATGGTGAGAGTTCCAATGGTGACAGGGCACATGGTGACAGTTCCCATGGTGACACTGCTCATGGTGACAGTGCTCACTGTGGCAGTGCCAATGGTTAAAGTGCTCATGGTGGCAGTGTCCATGGTGGCAGTTCCCAAAGTGACAGTGCTCATGGTGACATTTCCCATGGTAACAGAGCTCATGATGACAGTGTCCATGGTGACAGTGGCCATGGTGAAAATGGCCTTGTTGAAAGTACCTATGGTGACAGTGCTCATGGTGACAGTGCCAACGGTGACTATGCTCATGGTGACAGTGCTCACAGTGATAGTGCTCATGGTGACAGTTCGCATGGTGACAGGGCCCATGTTGAAAGTGCCCATGGTGACAGTGCTCATGGTGGCACTGCCCATGGTGACTCTGCTCATGCTGGCAGTGTACATGGTTGGAGTTCCCATGGGGAAATTCCTTGTGGTGGCAATGCCCATGATGATAGTGCCCATGGTGATAGTGCTCGTGATGATACTGCCGACGGTGGCAGTGCTCATGGTGACAGTGCTCACAGTGACAGTGCCCTTGGTGATAGTACCCATGGTAATAGTGCTCATGGTGACAGTGCCAAAGGTGATATTGCTCACGGTGACACTGCCCATGGTGATAGTGCTCACGGTGATACTGCTCACGTTGACAGTGCCCTTGGTGATAGTGCTCATGGTAATACTGCTCATGGTGATAGTGCTCATGGTGATAGTTCCCATGGTGACAGTGCCCATGTTGAAAGTGCCCATGGTGGCCGTGCTCATGGTGACACTGACCATGATGACTATGCTCATGCTGGCAGTGTACATGGTTGGAGTTCCCAAGGTGAAATTCCTTATGGTAGCACTGCCCATGATGATAGTGCTCATGGTGACAGTGTCTATGGTGACAGTGCCCATGATGACAGTGCTCATGGTGACAGTGCCCACAGTGACAGTGCTCACGGTGACAGTGCTCACAGTGACAGTGCCATTTGTGATAGTGTTCATGGTGATAGTGCTCATGGTGACTGTTGGCATGGTGACAGTGCCCATGGTGACAGTGCTCATAGTGGCACTGCCCATGGTGACTGTGCTCATGCTGGCAGTGTACTTGGTTGGAGTTCCAATGGTGAAATTCCTCATGATAGCACTGTCCATGATGATAGTGCTCAAGGTGACAGTGTCCATTGTGAGAGTGCCCATGGTGACAGTGCTCATGGTGACACTGCCCATGGTGACTCTGCCCATGGTGACATTTCCCATAGTGACAGTGCTCATGTTGACAGTGCACATGGTGACAGTGCACACGGTGACAGTGCTCACGGTGACAGTGCTCATGGTGATAGTGCTCACAGTGATAGTGCTCACTTTGACAGTGCCCTTGGTGAGAGTGTTCATGGTAATGTTGCTCATAGTGATAGTGCTCATGGTGATAGTTCGCATGGTGACTGTGCCCATGTTGAAAGTGCCAATGGTGTCAGTGCTCATGGTGACAGTGCCCACAGTGACAGTGCTCATGGTGACAGTGTTCATGGTGACAGTGCCCATGGTGACAGTGCTCATAGTGACACTGCCCATGGTGACAGTGCCCATAGTGATAGTGCCCATGGTGACATTTCCCATCGTGACAGTGCTCATGGTGAGAGTTCCCATGGTGACAGTGCCCATGATGACAGTGCTCATGTTGACAGTGCCCATGGTGACAGTGCTCATGGTAACAGTGCTCACGGTGACAGTGCCCTTGGTGATATTTCTCATGGTGACACTGCCCATGGTGATAGTGCTCACGGTGATTGTGCTCATGGTGACAGTTGCCATGGTTACAGTGCCCACGGTGACAGTGCTCATGGTGACAGTGCTCATGGTGATAGTGCTCAAGGTGACACTGCCCATGATGACTCTGCTCATGCTGGCAGTTTACATGGTTGGAGTTCCCATGGGGAAATTCCTTATGGTGGCAATGCCCATGATGATAGTGCTCATGGTGACAGTGCTCATGGTGACAGTGTACATAGTGACAATCACCACGGTGACAGTGCTCACGGTGACACTGCCCATGATGATAGTGCTCACGGTGATAGTGAACACAGTGACACTGCCCTTGGTGATAGTGCTCATGGTGATAGTGCTCATGGTAATAGTGCTCATGGTGACACTTCCCATGGTGACAGTGCCCATGGTGACACTGCCCATGGTGACATTTCCCATGGTGACAGTGCTCATGTTGACAGTGCACATGGTGACAGTGCACATGGTGACAGTTCCCATGGTGACAGTGCTCACAGTGAAAGTGCTCACTGTGGCAGTGCCAATGGTTACAGTTCTCATGGTGGCAGTGTCAATGGTGGCAGTTCCCAAGATGACAGTGCTCATGGTGACATTTCCCATTGTAACAGAGTTCATGATAACAGTGTCCACGGTGACAGTGCCCAGGTGAGAGTGGCCATGTTGAAAGTGCCCATGGTGACACTGCTCACGGTGACAGTGCCCATGGTGACTATGCTCATGCTGGCAGTGTACATGGTTGGAGTTCCCAAGGTGAAATTCCTCATGGTGGCACTGCCCATGGTGACAGTGTCCATCGTGAGAGTGCCCATGGTGACAGTGTCCCTGGTGACAGTGCGCATGGTGACTGTGCTTTTAGTGACAGTTCCCATAGTGACAGTGCCCATGTTGAGAGTGCCCATGGCGACAGTCCTCATGGTGACACTGCCATGGTGACTGTGCTCATGCTGGCGGTGTACATGATTGGAGTTCCCATGGTGAAATTCCTCATGGTGGCACTGCCCATGATGATAGTGCTCATGGTGACAGTGTCCATCGTGAGAGTGCCCATGGTGACTGTGCTCATGATGACACTGCCTATGGTGACAGTGCCCATGGTGACATTTCCCATGGTGACAGTGCTCATGTTGACAGTGCACATGCTGACAGTGCCCACGGTGACATTTCCCATGGTTACAGTGTTCATGGTGATATTGCTCACGGTGACAGTGCCCATGGTTATAGTCCTCACGGTGATAGTGCTCATGGTGACAGTTCCCATGGTGACAGTGTCCACGGTGACAGTGCTCATGGTGACATTGCCCACGGTGACAGTTCTCATGGTGACAGTGCTCATGGTGACATTGCCCACGGTGACAGTTCTCATGGTGACAGTTCCCATGGTGACAGTGCCCATGGTGACAGTGCTCATGTTGATAGTGCCCACGGTGACAGTGCTCATGGTGACAGTGCTCACAGTGACAGTGCCCTTGGTGATAGTTCCCATGGTAATAGGGCTCACGGTGACACTGCGCATGGTGATATTGTTCAAGGTGACAGTGCCCATGGTGATAGTGCTCACGGTGATAGTGCTCACGTTGACAGTGCCCTTGGTGATAGTGCTCATGGTAATACTGCTCATGGTGATAGTGCTCATGGTGACACTGCCCATGGTGACAGTGCCCAAGGTGACACTGCCCATAATGACATTTCCCATGGTGACAGTGTTCATGGTGAGAGTTCCCATGGTGACAGTGCCCATGGTGACAGTGGCCATGTTGAAATTGCCCATGGTGACAGTGCTCACGGTGACAGTGCTCATGGTGATAGTGCTTACGGTGATAGTGCTGACGTTGACAGTGTCCTTGGTGATAGTGTTCATAGTAATATTGCTCATGGTGGTAGTCCTTATGGTGATAGTTCGCATGGTGACTGTGCCCATGTTGAAAGTGCCCATGGTGGCAGTGTTCATGGTGACACTGACCATGATGACTATGCTCATGCTGGTGCTATACATGGTTGGAGTTCCCATGGTGAAATTCCTTATGGTGGCACTGCCTATGATGATATTGTTCATGGTGACAGTGTCCACGGTGACAGTGCCTATGGTGACAGGGCACATGGTGACAGTGCCAATGGTGACATTGCTCATGGTGACAGTACCAACAGTGACAGTGCTCATGGTGACAGTGCTCATGGTGACAGTGCCCACGGTGACAATGTCCATGGTGACAGTTCTCACGGTGACACTTCCCATGGTGATAGTGCTCACGGTGATAGTTCTCATGGTGACATTGTCCATGGTGATAGTGCTCATGGTGACAGTGCCCTTGGTGATAGTGATCATGGTGATAGTGCTCATGTAGACATTTCCCATGGTGACAGTGCTCATGTTGACAGTCCCCATGGTGACTGTGCTCATGCTGGCGGTGTATATGGTTGGTGTTACAATGGTGAAATTCCTTATGGTGGCACTGCCCATGATTATAGTGCTCATGGTGACAGTTTCCATGGTGACAGCGCCCATGGTGACAGTGCCCATGGTGACAGTGCCCATGGTGATAGTGCTCATGGTGAGAGTTCCCATGGTGACAGTGCTCATCATGGCAGTGCCCATAGTGACTGTTCCCATGGTGACAGTTCCCATGGTGATAGGGCTCATGGTTACAGTGCTCATGGTGACAGTGAACACGGTGACAGTGCCCGCAGTGACAGTGCTCATGGTGATAGTGCTCATGCTTATAGTGCCCACGGTGATAGTAGTCATGGTGAAAGTGTTCACGGAGATAGTGCTCACGGTGACACTGCCCATGTTGATAGTGGTCACGGTGATAGTGCTCATGGTGACAGTTCCCATGGTTACAGGGCCCATGGTGACAGTTCTCATGGTGACAGTGCTCACGGTGATAGTTCTCACGGTGACAGTGTCCGTGGTGATAGTGCACATGGTGATAGTGCTCATGGTGATAGTGCTCATGGTGACACTGCCCATGGTGACTGTGCTCATGCTGGCGGTGTACATGGTTGGAGTTCCGATGGTGAAATTCCTCATGGTAGCACAGCCCATGATGATAGTGCTCATGGTGACAGTGTCCATGGTGACAGTGCCCATGGTGACATTTCCCATGGTGACAGTGTTCATGGTAAGAGTTTACATGGTGACAGTGCTCATGTTCACAGTGCCCATGGTGACAGTGTCCATGGCCAACAGTGCCCATGGTGACATTTTCCATGGTGACGGTTCCCAAGGTGACATTGTCCATGGTGACAGTGCCCATGGTTACAGTGCCCATGGTGAAAGTTCCCATGGTGACAGTGCTCAAGGTCACAATGCTCATGGTGACAGTGTCCATGTTGACAGTGCTCATGGTGACAGTGCTCACGGTGATAGTGCCCACAGTGGCAGTGCTCTAGGTGACAGTGCCCATGTTGAACAGTGCTCATGGTGACAGTGCCCACGGTGACAGAGCAAATGGTGAGAGTGCCCATGGTGACATTTCCCTTTGTGACAGTGCTTATGGTGACAGTGGCCATGGTGACACTGGCCATGGTGACAGTGCTCATGGTGAGAGTTCCCATGGTGACAGTGCTCATATTGACAGTGCCCATGGGGACAATGCTGATGGATACAGTGTCCATGGTGATAGTGCTCCTGGGGACAGTGTAGATGGTTACAGTGCCCATGGTGACATTTTCCACAGTGACAGTGTCCATGGTGAGAGTGCCCATGGAGACAGTGTCCATAGTGACAGTGCCCATGGTGACAGTGCTCATGGTGACACTTCCCATAGTGAACAGTGTCCAGGGTGACATTTCCCATGGAGACAGTGCTCCTGGTGAGAGTTCCCATGCTGACAGTGCTCACGTTGACAGTGCCCATGGTGACCGTTCCCATGTTGACACTTCCCATGGTGATAGTGCTCATGGTGACAGTGCTCATGGTGACAGTGTCCATGGTGACAGTGCCTATGGTGACAGTGCCCATTTTGATAGTGCTCAGGGTGATAGTGCCCACAGTGACAGTGCTCACGGTGACAGTTCCTATGGTGACAGTGCCCATGATGACAGTGCTCATGGTGACAGTGCCCTTGGTGATAGTACCCTTGTTAATAGTGCTCACGGTGACAGTGCGATGGTGATATTGCTCACAGTGACACTGCCCATGGTGATAGTGCTCACGGTGATAGTGCTCATGGTGACAGTTCCCATGGTGACAGTGCCCACAGTGACAGTGCTCATGGTGACATTGCCCATGGTGACAGTGCTCATGGTGACAGTTCGCATGGAGACAGTGCCCATGGTGACACTGCTCATGGTGACACAGCCCATGGTGACTGTGCTAAAGCTGGTGGTGTACACGGTTGAAGTTCTCATGGTGAAATTCCTCATGGTGGCACTGCCCATGATGATAGTGCCCATGGTGACATTTCCCATGGTGACAGTGCTCATGGTGACAGTGCTCATCTTGACAGTGCCCATGGTGACCATTCCCATGGTGACAGTTCACATGGTGATAGTGCTCATGGTGACAGTGCACACTATGACAGTGCCCACGGTGACAGTGCTCACGGTGATAGTGCTCATGGTGATATTGCCCATGGTAATAGTGCTCACAGTCACAGTGCCCTTGGTGATATTGCTCACGGTGACCCTGCCCATGGTGATAGTGCTCACGGTGATAGTGCTCAGGGTGAACGTCCCCATGGTTACAGTGCCCATGGTGACAGTGCTCATTGTGACAGTGCCCATGGTGACAGTGCTCATGGTGAAATTGCTCACGCTGATAGTGCTCATGGAGATAGTTCGCATGGTGACAGGGCCCATGTTGAAAGTGCCCATGGTGACAGTGCTCATAGTGGCACTGCCCATAATGACTGTGCTCATGCTGGCGTTGTACTTGGTTGGAGTTCCGATGGTGAAATTCCTCATGGTAGCACTGCCGATGATGATAGTGCTCATGGTGACAGTGTCCATGGTGACAGTGCCTATGGTGACAGTGCCCACGGTGATAGTGCCCACAGTGACAGTGCTCACTGTGACATTTCCTATGGTGACAGTGCTCAGGATGACAGTGCTCATGTTGATAGTGCCCACTGTGACAGTGCACACGGTGACAGTGCTCATGGTGACAGTGCCCTTGGTGATAGTGCTCATGGTGATAGTGCTCATGGTGACTTTTTGCATGGTGACAGTGCCCATGTTGAAAGTGCCCATGGTCAACATACCCATGGTGACAGTGCCCATGGTGACAGTGCCCATGGTGACAGTGCTCATGTTGACATTGCCCATGGTGACCATTCCCATGGTCACCTTTGCCATGGTGATAGTGCTCATGGTGACAGTGCTCATGGTGACAGTGCTCACGGTGATAGTGCTCACAGTGACTGTGCCCTTGGTGATAGTACCCATGGTAATAGCGCTCACTGTGACAGTTCCCATGGTGATATTTCTCACGGGACACTGCCCATGGTGATAGTGCTCACGGTGATAGTGCTCATGGTGACCGTTCCCATTGTTACAATGCCCATGGTGACAGTGCTCATGATGACATTGCCCACGGTGACAATGCTCATGGTGACAGTGCTCATGGTGATAGTGCTCACAGTGATAGTGCTTACGTTGACAGTGACCTTGGTGATAGTGCTCATGGTAATACTGCTCATGGTGATAGTGCTCATGGTGATACTGCCCATGGTGAAACTACCCATGGTGATTGTGCTCACGGTGATAGTGCTCATGGTGACAGTTCCCATGGTTACAGTGCCCATGATGACAGTGCTCATGGTGACAGTGCCCACGGTGACAGTGCTCACGGTGACAGTGCCCTTGGTGATACTGATCATGGTGATAGTGCTCATGGTGCCAGTTCGCATGGTGACTCTGCCCATGTTGAAAGTGCCCAGTGTGACAGTGCTCATGTTGACACTGCCCATGGTGACTGTGCTCCTCCTGGCGGTATACATGGTTGGAGTTCACATGGCGAAATTGTTATGGTGGCACCGCCCATGATGATAGTGCTCATGGTGACATTTGCCATGGTTACAGTGCTCATGGTGAGAGTTCCCATGGTGACAGTGTTCATGTTGACAGTGCCCACGGTGACAGTGCTCATGGTGAGAGTTCCCTTTGTGACAGTGCTCATCTTGAAAATGCCCATAGTGACCATTCCCATGGTGACAGTTCCCATGGTGATAGTGCATTCCGTGATAGTGCCCATGGTGACAGTTCCCATGGATACAGTGCCCATGGTGACAGTGCTCATGGTGACAGAGCCCACGGTGATACTGCTCATGGTGGCAGTTCTCATGGTGTCAGTGCCCATTATGACAGTGCTAATGGTGACAATGCCCACGGTTACAGTGCCCATGGTGACAGTTCCCATGGATACAGTGCCCATGGTGACAGTGCTCATGGTGACAGAGCCCACGGTGATAGTGCTCATGGTGGCAGTTCTCATGGTGTCAGTGCCCATAATGACAGTGCTAATGGTGACAATGCCCACGGTGACAGTGCCCATGTTGACAGTTCCCATGGATACAGTGCCCATGTTGACAGTGCTCATTTTGACATTGCCCACGGTGACAGTGCTCATGGTGACAGTGCTCACAGTGACAATACCCTTGGTGATAGTGCCCATGGTAATAGGGCTCACGGTGACACTGCCCATGGTGATAGTGCTCATGGTGATAATGCTCATGGTAATAGTGCTCATAGTGACACTGCCCATGGTGACATTGCCCATGGTGACACTGACCATAGTGACATTTCCCATTGTCGCAGTGCTCATGGTGAGAGTTCCCATGGTGACAGTGCACATGTTGACAGTTCCCATGGCGACACTCCTCATGGTGACAGTGCTCACTGTGGCAGTGCCAATGGTTAAAGTGCTCATGGTGGCAGTGTCCATGGTGGCAGTTCCCAAAGTGACAGTCCACATGGTGACATTTCCCATGGTAACAGAGCTCATGATGACAGTGTCCATGGTGACAGTGCCCATGGTGACAATGGCCATGTTGAAAATACCTACGGTGACAGTGCTCATGGTGACAGTGCCCACGGTGACTATGCTCATGGTGACAGTGCTCACGGTGACAGTGCCCTCGGTGATAGAGCTCATGGTGGCATTTCGCATGGTGACAGTGCCCATGACGACAGTGCTCATGGTTACAATGCCCACGGAGACAGTGCTCATGGTGACAGTGCTCACGGTGAGAGTGTTCACGGTGATAATGCTCGCAGTGACAGTGCTCTTGATGATAGTGCTCATGGTTAAAGTTCTCATGGTGATAGTGCTCATGGTAACACTGACCATCGTGACTTTGCTCATGCCGGCAGTGTACATGGCTGGAGTCCCCATGGTGAAATTTCTTATGCTGGCAGTGCCCATGATGATAGTGCTCATGGTGACAGTGTCCATCGTGAGAGTGCCCATGGTGACAGTGCTCATGGTGACCCTGCCCATGGTGAGAGTTCCCATGGTGACATTTCCCATGTTGACAGTGCTCATGTTGACAGTGCACACGGTGACAGTGTTAATGGTGATATTGCTCACGGTGACGGTGCCCATGGTTATAGGGCTCACGTTGATAGTGCTCATGGTGACAGTTCCCATGGTGACAGTGCTCATGGTGACATTTCCCATGGTAACAGAACTCATGATGACAGTGTCCATGGTGACAGTGCCCACGGTGATATTTCCCATGGTTACAGTGTTCATGGTGATATTGCTCACTGTGACAGTGCCCATGGTTATAGTCCTCATGGTGATAGTGCTCATGGTGACAGTTCCCATGGTGACAGTGCCCACGGTGACAGTGCTCATGGTGACATTGCCCACGGTGACAGTTCTCATGGTGACAGTGCCCATGGTGACAGTGCTCATGTTGATAGTGCCCACGGTGACAGTGCTCATGGTGACACTGCTCACAATGACAGTGCCCTTGGTGATAGTGCCCATGGTAATAGGGCTCACGGTGACACTGCCCATGGTGATATTGTTCACGGTGACACTGCCCATGGTGATAGTGCTCACGGTGATAGTGCTCACGTTGACAGTGCCCTTGGGGATAGTGCTCATGGTAATACTGCTCATGGTGATAGTGCTCATGGCGATAGTTCGCATGGTGACAGTGCCCATGTTGATAGTGCCCATGGTGGCAGTGCTCATGGTGACACTGCCCATGGTGGCTGTGCTCATGCTGGCGGTGTCCATGGTTGGAGTTCCCATGGTGAAATTCCTTATGGTAGCATTGCCCATGATGATAGTGCTCATGGTGACAGTATCCATGGTGACAGTGTCTATGGCGACAGTGTCCATGGTGATAGTGCCCACAGTGACAGTGCTCATTGTGACAGTTTCTATGGTGACAGTACCCATGATGACAGTGCTCATGGTGACAATGCCCACAGTGACAGTGCTCACGGTGAGAGTGCTCACGTTGACAGTGCCCTTGGTGATAGTACGCATGGTCATATTGCTCACGGTGACAGTGCCCATGGTGATAGTGCTCATGGTGATAGTGCTCATGGTAATAGTGATCATGGTGACACTGCCTATGGTGACAGTGCCCATGGTGACACTGCCCATAGTGATATTTGCCATGGTGACAATGCTCATGGTGAGAGTTCCTATGGTGACTGTGCTCATGTTGACAGTGCCCATGGTGACAGTGCCCACGGTGACAGTGTTCAAGGTGATAGTGCTCAACGTGATAGTTCCCATGGTAATAGTGCTGATGGTGACACTGCCCATGTTGATATTGCTCATGGTGACACTGCCCATGGTGATAGTGCTCACGGTGATAGTGCTCACGGTGACAGTGCCCTTGGTGACAGTGCCCTTGGTGATAGTGCTCATGGTGATAGTGCTCATGGTGACTTTTCGCATGGTGACAGTGCCCATGTTGAAAGTGCCCATGGTCAGCATACCCATGGTGACAGTGCCCATGGTAACAGTGCCCATGGTGACAGTGCTCATGTTGACATTGCCCATGGTGACCATTCCCATGGTCACCTTTGCCATGGTGATAGTGCTCATGGTGACAGTGCTCATGGTGACAGTGCACATGGTGACAATGCCCACACTGAAAGTGCTCACGGTGATAGTGCTCATGGTGATAATGCCCATTGTAATAGTGCTCATGGTGACAGTGCCCATGGTGATATTGCTCATGGTGACACTACCCATGGTGATAGTGCTCACGGTGATAGTGCTCATGGTGACACTGCCCGTGATGATAGTGCTCATGGTGATAGTGCTCATGGTAATAGTGCTCATGGTGACACTACCCATGGTGACAGTGCCCATGGTGACACTGCCCATAGTGACATTTCCCATGGTGACAGTGCTCATAGTGAGAGTTCCCATGGTGACACTGCACATGGTGACAGTTCCCATGGTGACAGTGCTCACTGTGACAGTGCTCACTGTGGCAGTGCCAATGGTTACAGTGCGCATGGTGACTGTTCCGATGGTGACAGTTCCCATGGTGATAGTGCTCACCGTGATAGTGCCCATGGTGACAGTTCCCATGGATACACTGCCCATGGTGACAGTTCTCATGGTGACAGTGCCCACTGTGATAGTGCTCATGGTGGCAGTTCGCATGGTGACAGTGGCCATGATGACAGAGCTCATGGTGGCAAGGCCCACGGTAACAGTGCTCATGGTGACAGTGTTCACGATGACAGTGCCCTTGGTGATAGTACCCATGGTAATAGTGCTCACTGTGACAGTGCCCATGGTGATAGTGCTCAGGGTGATAGTGCTCATGGTAATAGTGCTCATGGTGACACTGCCCATTGTGACAGTGCCCATGGTGACACTGCCCATAATAACATTTCCCATGGTGACAGTGTTCATGGTGAGAGTTCCCATGGTGACAGTGCCCATTGTGACAGTGGCCATGTTGAAATTGCCCATGGTGACAGTGCACACCGTGACAGTGCCCATGGTGACAGTGCTCACGGTGACAGCGCTCATGGTGATAGTGCTTACGGCGATAGTGCTCACGTTGACAGTGTCCTTGGTGATAGTGTTCATAGTAATATTGCTCATGGTGGTAGTCCTTATGGTGATAGTTCGCATGGTGACTGTGCCCATGTTGAAAGTGCCCATGGTGGCAGTGTTCATGGTGACACTGACCATGGTGACTATGCTCATGCTGGTGCTATACATGGTTGGAGTTCCCATGGTGAAATTCCTTATGGTGGCACTACCTATGATGATATTGTTCATGGTGACAGTGTCCACGGTGACAGTGCCTATGGTGACAGGGCACATGGTGACAGTGCCAACGGTGACATTGCTCATGGTGACAGTGCCAACAGTGACAGTGCTCATGGTGACAGTGCCCACGGTGACAATGTCCATGGTGACAGTGCTCACGGTGACACTTCCCATGGTGATAGTGCTCACGGTGATAGTTCTCATGGTGACATTGTCCACGGTGATAGTGCTCATGGTGACAGTGCCCTTGGTGATAGTGATCATGGTGATAGTGCTCATGTAGACATTTCCCATGGTGACAGTGCTCATGTTGACAGTCCCCATGGTGACTGTGCTCATGCTGGCGGTGTATATGGTTGGAGTTACAATGGTGAAATTCCTTATGGTGGCACTGCCCATGATTATAGTGCTCATGGTGACAGTTTCCATGGTGACAGCGCCCATGGTGACAGTGCCCATGGTGACATTTCCCATGGTGATAGTGCTCATGGTGAGAGTTCCCATGGTGACAGTGCTCATCATGGCAGTGCCCATAGTGACCGTTCCCATGGTGAGAGTTCCCATGGTGATAGGGCTCATGGTTACAGTGCTCATGGTGACAGTGAACACGGTGACAGTGCCCGTAGTGACAGTGCTCATGGTGATAGTGCTCATGCTTATAGTGCCCACGGTGATAGTAGTCATGGTGAAAGTGTTCACGGAGATAGTGCTCACGGTGATAGTACTCAAGGTGACAGTGCCCTTAATGATGGTGCTCACGGTGATAGTGCTCGTGGTGACAGTTCCCATCGTGACAGTGCCCATGGTGACAGTGTGCATGGTGACAGTGCCCACGGTGACAATTCTCAGGGTGATAGTGCTCACAGTGATAGTGCTCACGGTGACAGTGCCCTGGGTGAGAGTGCCCATGTTAACAGTGTCCCTGGTGACCGTTCTCATGGTGACAGTGCTCATGATGACAGTGCCCACGGTGGCAGTGCCAATGGTTGCAGTGCTCATGGTGGCAGTATCCGTGCTGGCAGTTCGTAAGAGGACAGTGCTCATAGTGACAGTTCCCATGGTAATAAAGCTCATGATGACAGTGTCCTTTGTGATAGTGCCCATGGAGACAGTGCCCATGGTGACACAGACCCTGGTGACTGTGCTCATGCTGGTGGTGTACATGGTTGGAGTTTCCATGGTGAAATTACTCATGGTGGTACTGCTCATAATGATAGTGCTCATGGTGATAGTGTCCATGATGACAGTGTCCACGGTTACAGTGCTCATGGTGACACTGCCCATGGTGACAGTGCACACGGTGACAGTGCCCACGGTGACAGTGCTCACGGTGATAGTGCTAATGGTGATAGTGCCCATGGTAATAGTGCTCACCATGAAAGTTCCCATGGTGCTATTGCTCATGGTGACAATGCCAATGCTGTTAGTGCTCACGGTGATAGTGCTCATGGTGACAGTTCCCATGGTGACAGAGCCCATGGTGACGGAGCTCATGGTGACAGTGCCCACGGTGACAGTGCTCATGGTGACAGTGCTCACGGTGATTGTGCTCACAGTGATACTGCTCATGGTGAAAGTGCCTTTTGTGATAGTGCTCATGGTGATAGTGCTCGTAGTGATAGTGCTCATGGTGACAGTCCGCATGGTGACAGTGCCCATGTTGAAATTGCCCATGGTGACAGTGTTCATGGTGACAATGCCCATGGTGACTGTGCTCATGCTGGCAGTGTACATGGTTGGAGTTCCCATGGTGAAATTCCTCATGGTGGCCCTGCCCATGATGATAGTGCTCATGGTGACATTTCCTATGGTGACAGTGTTCATGGTAAGAGTTACCATGGTGACAGTGCTCATGTTCACAGTGCCCATGGTGACAGTGTCCATTGTGAACAGTGCCCATGGTGAGAGGGCCCATGGTGACAGTGCTCATGATGAGAGTTCCCATGTTGACAGTGCCCATGGTGACAGTGCCCATGGTGACAGTGCTCATGTTGACATTGCCCATGGTGACCATTCCCATGGTCAACTTTGCCATGGTGATAGTGCTCATGGTGACAGTGCTCATGGTGACAGTGCACATGGTGACAATGCCCACACTGAAAGTGCTCACGGTGATAGTGCTCATGGTGATAATGCCCATTGTAATAGTGCTCATGGTGACAGTGCCCATGGTGATATTGCTCATGGTGACACTACCCATGGTGATAGTGCTCACGGTGATAGTGCTCATGGTGGCACTGCCCGTGATGATAGTGCTCATGGTGATAGTGCTCATGGTAATAGTGCTCATGGTGACACTACCCATGGTGACAGTGCCCATGGTGACACTGCCCATAGTGACATTTCCCATGGTGACAGTGCTCATAGTGAGAGTTCCCATGGTGACACTGCACATGGTGACAGTTCCCATGGTGACAGTGCTCACTGTGACAGTGCTCACTGTGGCAGTGCCAATGGTTACAGTGCGCATGGTGACTGTTCCGATGGTGACAGTTCCCATGGTGATAGTGCTCACCATGATAGTGCCCATGGTGACAGTTCCCATGGATACACTGCCCATGGTGACAGTTCTCATGGTGACAGTGCCCACTGTGATAGTGCTCATGGTGGCAGTCCGCATGGTGACAGTGGCCATGATGACAGTGCTCATGGTGGCAAGGCCCACGGTAACAGTGCTCATGGTGACAGTGTTCACGATGACAGTGCCCTTGGTGATAGTACCCATGGTAATAGTGCTCACTGTGACAGTGCCCATGGTGATAGTGCTCATGGTGATACTGCTCATGGTAATAGTGCTCATGGTGACACTGCCCATGGTGACAGTGCCCAAGGTGACACTGCCCATAATGACATTTCCCATGGTGACAGTGTTCATGGTGAGAGTTCCCATGGTGACAGTGCCCATGGTGACAGTGGCCATGTTGAAATTGCCCATGGTGACAGTGCTCACGGTGACAGTGCTCATGGTGATAGTGCTTACGGTGATAGTGCTGACGTTGACAGTGTCCTTGGTGATAGTGTTCATAGTAATATTGCTCATGGTGGTAGTCCTTATGGTGATAGTTCGCATGGTGACTGTGCCCATGTTGAAAGTGCCCATGGTGGCAGTGTTCATGGTGACACTGACCATGATGACTATGCTCATGCTGGTGCTATACATGGTTGGAGTTCCCATGGTGAAATTCCTTATGGTGGCACTGCCTATGATGATATTGTTCATGGTGACAGTGTCCACGGTGACAGTGCCTATGGTGACAGGGCACATGGTGACAGTGCCAATGGTGACATTGCTCATGGTGACAGTACCAACAGTGACAGTGCTCATGGTGACAGTGCTCATGGTGACAGTGCCCACGGTGACAATGTCCATGGTGACAGTTCTCACGGTGACACTTCCCATGGTGATAGTGCTCACGGTGATAGTTCTCATGGTGACATTGTCCATGGTGATAGTGCTCATGGTGACAGTGCCCTTGGTGATAGTGATCATGGTGATAGTGCTCATGTAGACATTTCCCATGGTGACAGTGCTCATGTTGACAGTCCCCATGGTGACTGTGCTCATGCTGGCGGTGTATATGGTTGGTGTTACAATGGTGAAATTCCTTATGGTGGCACTGCCCATGATTATAGTGCTCATGGTGACAGTTTCCATGGTGACAGCGCCCATGGTGACAGTGCCCATGGTGACAGTGCCCATGGTGACATTTCCCATGGTGATAGTGCTCATGGTGAGAGTTCCCATGGTGACAGTGCTCATCATGGCAGTGCCCATAGTGACTGTTCCCATGGTGACAGTTCCCATGGTGATAGGGCTCATGGTTACAGTGCTCATGGTGACAGTGAACACGGTGACAGTGCCCGCAGTGACAGTGCTCATGGTGATAGTGCTCATGCTTATAGTGCCCACGGTGATAGTAGTCATGGTGAAAGTGTTCACGGAGATAGTGCTCACGGTGACACTGCCCATGTTGATAGTGGTCACGGTGATAGTGCTCATGGTGACAGTTCCCATGGTTACAGGGCCCATGGTGACAGTTCTCATGGTGACAGTGCTCACGGTGATAGTTCTCATGGTGACAGTGTCCGTGGTGATAGTGCACATGGTGATAGTGCTCATGGTGATAGTGCTCATGGTGACACTGCCCATGGTGACTGTGCTCATGCTGGCGGTGTACATGGTTGGAGTTCCGATGGTGAAATTCCTCATGGTAGCACAGCCCATGATGATAGTGCTCATGGTGACAGTGTCCATGGTGACAGTGCCCATGGTGACATTTCCCATGGTGACAGTGTTCATGGTAAGAGTTTACATGGTGACAGTGCTCATGTTCACAGTGCCCATGGTGACAGTGTCCATGGCCAACAGTGCCCATGGTGACATTTTCCATGGTGACGGTTCCCAAGGTGACATTGTCCATGGTGACAGTGCCCATGGTTACAGTGCCCATGGTGAAAGTTCCCATGGTGACAGTGCTCAAGGTCACAATGCTCATGGTGACAGTGTCCATGGTGACAGTGCTCATGGTGACAGTGCTCACGGTGATAGTGCCCACAGTGGCAGTGCTCTAGGTGACAGTGCCCATGTTGAACAGTGCTCATGGTGACAGTGCTTATGGTGACAGTGCCCACGGTGATAGAGCAAATGGTGAGAGTGCCCATGGTGACATTTCCCTTTGTGACAGTGCTTATGGTGACAGTGGCCATGGTGACACTGGCCATGGTGACAGTGCTCATGGTGAGAGTTCCCATGGTGACAGTGCTCATATTGACAGTGCCCATGGGGACAATGCTGATGGATACAGTGTCCATGGTGATAGTGCTCCTGGGGACAGTGTAGATGGTTACAGTGCCCATGGTGACATTTTCCACAGTGACAGTGTCCATGGTGAGAGTGCCCATGGAGACAGTGTCCATAGTGACAGTGCCCATGGTGACAGTGCTCATGGTGACACTTCCCATAGTGAACAGTGTCCAGGGTGACATTTCCCATGGAGACAGTGCTCCTGGTGAGAGTTCCCATGCTGACAGTGCTCACGTTGACAGTGCCCATGGTGACCGTTCCCATGTTGACACTTCCCATGGTGATAGTGCTCATGGTGACAGTGCTCATGGTGACAGTGCACATGGTGACATTGCCCACGGTGACAGTGCTCACTGTGATAGTGCTCATGGTGATAGTGCCCATGGTAATAGTGCTCATGGTGACAGTGCCCATGGTGATATTGCTCACCGTGACACTACCTATGGTGATAGTGCACACGGTCATAGTGCTCATGGTGACAGACCCGATGGTGACTATGCTCATGGTGACAGTGCTCATGGTGATAGTGCTCATGGTGACAGTTCGCATGGTGATAGGGCCCATGTTGAAAGTGCCCATGGGGACACTGCTCATGGTGACACTGCCCATGTTGACTGTGCTCACGCTGGCGGTGTACATGGATGGAGTTCCGATGGTGAAATTGCTCATGGTAGCACTGCCCATGATGATAGTGCTCATGGTGACAGTGTCCATGGTGACAGTGCCTATGGTGACAGTGCCCATTTTGATAGTGCTCAGGGTGATAGTGCCCACAGTGACAGTGCTCACGGTGACAGTTCCTATGGTGACAGTGCCCATGATGACAGTGCTCATGGTGACAGTGCCCTTGGTGATAGTACCCTTGTTAATAGTGCTCACGGTGACAGTGCGATGGTGATATTGCTCACAGTGACACTGCCCATGGTGATAGTGCTCACGGTGATAGTGCTCATGGTGACAGTTCCCATGGTGACAGTGCCCACAGTGACAGTGCTCATGGTGACATTGCCCATGGTGACAGTGCTCATGGTGACAGTTCGCATGGAGACAGTGCCCATGGTGACACTGCTCATGGTGACACAGCCCATGGTGACTGTGCTAAAGCTGGTGGTGTACACGGTTGAAGTTCTCATGGTGAAATTCCTCATGGTGGCACTGCCCATGATGATAGTGCCCATGGTGACATTTCCCATGGTGACAGTGCTCATGGTGACAGTGCTCATCTTGACAGTGCCCATGGTGACCATTCCCATGGTGACAGTTCACATGGTGATAGTGCTCATGGTGACAGTGCACACTATGACAGTGCCCACGGTGACAGTGCTCACGGTGATAGTGCTCATGGTGATATTGCCCATGGTAATAGTGCTCACAGTCACAGTGCCCTTGGTGATATTGCTCACGGTGACCCTGCCCATGGTGATAGTGCTCACGGTGATAGTGCTCAGGGTGAACGTCCCCATGGTTACAGTGCCCATGGTGACAGTGCTCATTGTGACAGTGCCCATGGTGACAGTGCTCATGGTGAAATTGCTCACGCTGATAGTGCTCATGGAGATAGTTCGCATGGTGACAGGGCCCATGTTGAAAGTGCCCATGGTGACAGTGCTCATAGTGGCACTGCCCATAATGACTGTGCTCATGCTGGCGTTGTACTTGGTTGGAGTTCCGATGGTGAAATTCCTCATGGTAGCACTGCCGATGATGATAGTGCTCATGGTGACAGTGTCCATGGTGACAGTGCCTATGGTGACAGTGCCCACGGTGATAGTGCCCACAGTGACAGTGCTCACTGTGACATTTCCTATGGTGACAGTGCTCAGGATGACAGTGCTCATGTTGATAGTGCCCACTGTGACAGTGCACACGGTGACAGTGCTCATGGTGACAGTGCCCTTGGTGATAGTGCTCATGGTGATAGTGCTCATGGTGACTTTTTGCATGGTGACAGTGCCCATGTTGAAAGTGCCCATGGTCAACATACCCATGGTGACAGTGCCCATGGTGACAGTGCCCATGGTGACAGTGCTCATGTTGACATTGCCCATGGTGACCATTCCCATGGTCACCTTTGCCATGGTGATAGTGCTCATGGTGACAGTGCTCATGGTGACAGTGCTCACGGTGATAGTGCTCACAGTGACTGTGCCCTTGGTGATAGTACCCATGGTAATAGCGCTCACTGTGACAGTTCCCATGGTGATATTTCTCACGGGACACTGCCCATGGTGATAGTGCTCACGGTGATAGTGCTCATGGTGACCGTTCCCATTGTTACAATGCCCATGGTGACAGTGCTCATGATGACATTGCCCACGGTGACAATGCTCATGGTGACAGTGCTCATGGTGATAGTGCTCACAGTGATAGTGCTTACGTTGACAGTGACCTTGGTGATAGTGCTCATGGTAATACTGCTCATGGTGATAGTGCTCATGGTGATACTGCCCATGGTGAAACTACCCATGGTGATTGTGCTCACGGTGATAGTGCTCATGGTGACAGTTCCCATGGTTACAGTGCCCATGATGACAGTGCTCATGGTGACAGTGCCCACGGTGACAGTGCTCACGGTGACAGTGCCCTTGGTGATACTGATCATGGTGATAGTGCTCATGGTGCCAGTTCGCATGGTGACTCTGCCCATGTTGAAAGTGCCCAGTGTGACAGTGCTCATGTTGACACTGCCCATGGTGACTGTGCTCCTCCTGGCGGTATACATGGTTGGAGTTCACATGGCGAAATTGTTATGGTGGCACCGCCCATGATGATAGTGCTCATGGTGACATTTGCCATGGTTACAGTGCTCATGGTGAGAGTTCCCATGGTGACAGTGTTCATGTTGACAGTGCCCACGGTGACAGTGCTCATGGTGAGAGTTCCCTTTGTGACAGTGCTCATCTTGAAAATGCCCATAGTGACCATTCCCATGGTGACAGTTCCCATGGTGATAGTGCATTCCGTGATAGTGCCCATGGTGACAGTTCCCATGGATACAGTGCCCATGGTGACAGTGCTCATGGTGACAGAGCCCACGGTGATACTGCTCATGGTGGCAGTTCTCATGGTGTCAGTGCCCATTATGACAGTGCTAATGGTGACAATGCCCACGGTTACAGTGCCCATGGTGACAGTTCCCATGGATACAGTGCCCATGGTGACAGTGCTCATGGTGACAGAGCCCACGGTGATAGTGCTCATGGTGGCAGTTCTCATGGTGTCAGTGCCCATAATGACAGTGCTAATGGTGACAATGCCCACGGTGACAGTGCCCATGTTGACAGTTCCCATGGATACAGTGCCCATGTTGACAGTGCTCATTTTGACATTGCCCACGGTGACAGTGCTCATGGTGACAGTGCTCACAGTGACAATACCCTTGGTGATAGTGCCCATGGTAATAGGGCTCACGGTGACACTGCCCATGGTGATAGTGCTCATGGTGATAATGCTCATGGTAATAGTGCTCATAGTGACACTGCCCATGGTGACATTGCCCATGGTGACACTGACCATAGTGACATTTCCCATTGTCGCAGTGCTCATGGTGAGAGTTCCCATGGTGACAGTGCACATGTTGACAGTTCCCATGGCGACACTCCTCATGGTGACAGTGCTCACTGTGGCAGTGCCAATGGTTAAAGTGCTCATGGTGGCAGTGTCCATGGTGGCAGTTCCCAAAGTGACAGTCCACATGGTGACATTTCCCATGGTAACAGAGCTCATGATGACAGTGTCCATGGTGACAGTGCCCATGGTGACAATGGCCATGTTGAAAATACCTACGGTGACAGTGCTCATGGTGACAGTGCCCACGGTGACTATGCTCATGGTGACAGTGCTCACGGTGACAGTGCCCTCGGTGATAGAGCTCATGGTGGCATTTCGCATGGTGACAGTGCCCATGACGACAGTGCTCATGGTTACAATGCCCACGGAGACAGTGCTCATGGTGACAGTGCTCACGGTGAGAGTGTTCACGGTGATAAT
The DNA here is from genome assembly GCF_028023285.1 of Balaenoptera ricei. Taxonomy (NCBI): domain Eukaryota; kingdom Metazoa; phylum Chordata; class Mammalia; order Artiodactyla; family Balaenopteridae; genus Balaenoptera; species Balaenoptera ricei. Next base: position 103,783,233 of record NC_082654.1, read on the forward strand.
GCTCGCAGTGACAGTGCTCTTGATGATAGTGCTCATGGTTAAAGTTCTCATGGTGATAGTGCTCATGGTAACACTGACCATCGTGACTTTGCTCATGCCGGCAGTGTACATGGCTGGAGTCCCCATGGTGAAATTTCTTATGCTGGCAGTGCCCATGATGATAGTGCTCATGGTGACAGTGTCCATCGTGAGAGTGCCCATGGTGACAGTGCTCATGGTGACCCTGCCCATGGTGAGAGTTCCCATGGTGACATTTCCCATGTTGACAGTGCTCATGTTGACAGTGCACACGGTGACAGTGTTAATGGTGATATTGCTCACGGTGACGGTGCCCATGGTTATAGGGCTCACGTTGATAGTGCTCATGGTGACAGTTCCCATGGTGACAGTGCTCATGGTGACATTTCCCATGGTAACAGAACTCATGATGACAGTGCCCACGGTGATATTTCCCATGGTTACAGTGTTCATGGTGATATTGCTCACTGTGACAGTGCCCATGGTTATAGTCCTCATGGTGATAGTGCTCATGGTGACAGTTCCCATGGTGACAGTGCCCACGGTGACAGTGCTCATGGTGACATTGCCCACGGTGACAGTTCTCATGGTGACAGTGCCCATGGTGACAGTGCTCATGTTGATAGTGCCCACGGTGACAGTGCTCATGGTGACACTGCTCACAATGACAGTGCCCTTGGTGATAGTGCCCATGGTAATAGGGCTCACGGTGACACTGCCCATGGTGATATTGTTCACGGTGACACTGCCCATGGTGATAGTGCTCACGGTGATAGTGCTCACGTTGACAGTGCCCTTGGGGATAGTGCTCATGGTAATACTGCTCATGGTGATAGTGCTCATGGCGATAGTTCGCATGGTGACAGTGCCCATGTTGATAGTGCCCATGGTGGCAGTGCTCATGGTGACACTGCCCATGGTGGCTGTGCTCATGCTGGCGGTGTCCATGGTTGGAGTTCCCATGGTGAAATTCCTTATGGTAGCATTGCCCATGATGATAGTGCTCATGGTGACAGTATCCATGGTGACAGTGTCTATGGCGACAGTGTCCATGGTGATAGTGCCCACAGTGACAGTGCTCATTGTGACAGTTTCTATGGTGACAGTACCCATGATGACAGTGCTCATGGTGACAATGCCCACAGTGACAGTGCTCACGGTGAGAGTGCTCACGTTGACAGTGCCCTTGGTGATAGTACGCATGGTCATATTGCTCACGGTGACAGTGCCCATGGTGATAGTGCTCATGGTGATAGTGCTCATGGTAATAGTGATCATGGTGACACTGCCTATGGTGACAGTGCCCATGGTGACACTGCCCATAGTGATATTTGCCATGGTGACAATGCTCATGGTGAGAGTTCCTATGGTGACTGTGCTCATGTTGACAGTGCCCATGGTGACAGTGCCCACGGTGACAGTGTTCAAGGTGATAGTGCTCAACGTGATAGTTCCCATGGTAATAGTGCTGATGGTGACACTGCCCATGTTGATATTGCTCATGGTGACACTGCCCATGGTGATAGTGCTCACGGTGATAGTGCTCACGGTGACAGTGCCCTTGGTGACAGTGCCCTTGGTGATAGTGCTCATGGTGATAGTGCTCATGGTGACTTTTCGCATGGTGACAGTGCCCATGTTGAAAGTGCCCATGGTCAGCATACCCATGGTGACAGTGCCCATGGTAACAGTGCCCATGGTGACAGTGCTCATGTTGACATTGCCCATGGTGACCATTCCCATGGTCACCTTTGCCATGGTGATAGTGCTCATGGTGACAGTGCTCATGGTGACAGTGCACATGGTGACAATGCCCACACTGAAAGTGCTCACGGTGATAGTGCTCATGGTGATAATGCCCATTGTAATAGTGCTCATGGTGACAGTGCCCATGGTGATATTGCTCATGGTGACACTGCCCATGGTGATAGTGCTCACGGTGATAGTGCTCATGGTGACACTGCCCGTGATGATAGTGCTCATGGTGATAGTGCTCATGGTAATAGTGCTCATGGTGACACTACCCATGGTGACAGTGCCCATGGTGACACTGCCCATAGTGACATTTCCCATGGTGACAGTGCTCATAGTGAGAGTTCCCATGGTGACACTGCACATGGTGACAGTTCCCATGGTGACAGTGCTCACTGTGACAGTGCTCACTGTGGCAGTGCCAATGGTTACAGTGCGCATGGTGACTGTTCCGATGGTGACAGTTCCCATGGTGATAGTGCTCACCGTGATAGTGCCCATGGTGACAGTTCCCATGGATACACTGCCCATGGTGACAGTTCTCATGGTGACAGTGCCCACTGTGATAGTGCTCATGGTGGCAGTTCGCATGGTGACAGTGGCCATGATGACAGAGCTCATGGTGGCAAGGCCCACGGTAACAGTGCTCATGGTGACAGTGTTCACGATGACAGTGCCCTTGGTGATAGTACCCATGGTAATAGTGCTCACTGTGACAGTGCCCATGGTGATAGTGCTCAGGGTGATAGTGCTCATGGTAATAGTGCTCATGGTGACACTGCCCATTGTGACAGTGCCCATGGTGACACTGCCCATAATAACATTTCCCATGGTGACAGTGTTCATGGTGAGAGTTCCCATGGTGACAGTGCCCATTGTGACAGTGGCCATGTTGAAATTGCCCATGGTGACAGTGCACACCGTGACAGTGCCCATGGTGACAGTGCTCACGGTGACAGCGCTCATGGTGATAGTGCTTACGGCGATAGTGCTCACGTTGACAGTGTCCTTGGTGATAGTGTTCATAGTAATATTGCTCATGGTGGTAGTCCTTATGGTGATAGTTCGCATGGTGACTGTGCCCATGTTGAAAGTGCCCATGGTGGCAGTGTTCATGGTGACACTGACCATGGTGACTATGCTCATGCTGGTGCTATACATGGTTGGAGTTCCCATGGTGAAATTCCTTATGGTGGCACTACCTATGATGATATTGTTCATGGTGACAGTGTCCACGGTGACAGTGCCTATGGTGACAGGGCACATGGTGACAGTGCCAACGGTGACATTGCTCATGGTGACAGTGCCAACAGTGACAGTGCTCATGGTGACAGTGCCCACGGTGACAATGTCCATGGTGACAGTGCTCACGGTGACACTTCCCATGGTGATAGTGCTCACGGTGATAGTTCTCATGGTGACATTGTCCACGGTGATAGTGCTCATGGTGACAGTGCCCTTGGTGATAGTGATCATGGTGATAGTGCTCATGTAGACATTTCCCATGGTGACAGTGCTCATGTTGACAGTCCCCATGGTGACTGTGCTCATGCTGGCGGTGTATATGGTTGGAGTTACAATGGTGAAATTCCTTATGGTGGCACTGCCCATGATTATAGTGCTCATGGTGACAGTTTCCATGGTGACAGCGCCCATGGTGACAGTGCCCATGGTGACATTTCCCATGGTGATAGTGCTCATGGTGAGAGTTCCCATGGTGACAGTGCTCATCATGGCAGTGCCCATAGTGACCGTTCCCATGGTGAGAGTTCCCATGGTGATAGGGCTCATGGTTACAGTGCTCATGGTGACAGTGAACACGGTGACAGTGCCCGTAGTGACAGTGCTCATGGTGATAGTGCTCATGCTTATAGTGCCCACGGTGATAGTAGTCATGGTGAAAGTGTTCACGGAGATAGTGCTCACGGTGATAGTACTCAGGGTGACAGTGCCCTTAATGATGGTGCTCACGGTGATAGTGCTCGTGGTGACAGTTCCCATCGTGACAGTGCCCATGGTGACAGTGTGCATGGTGACAGTGCCCACGGTGACAATTCTCAGGGTGATAGTGCTCACAGTGATAGTGCTCACGGTGACAGTGCCCTGGGTGAGAGTGCCCATGTTAACAGTGTCCCTGGTGACCGTTCTCATGGTGACAGTGCTCATGATGACAGTGCCCACGGTGGCAGTGCCAATGGTTGCAGTGCTCATGGTGGCAGTATCCGTGCTGGCAGTTCGTAAGAGGACAGTGCTCATGGTGACAGTTCCCATGGTAATAAAGCTCATGATGACAGTGTCCTTTGTGATAGTGCCCATGGAGACAGTGCCCATGGTGACACAGACCCTGGTGACTGTGCTCATGCTGGTGGTGTACATGGTTGGAGTTTCCATGGTGAAATTACTCATGGTGGTACTGCTCATAATGATAGTGCTCATGGTGATAGTGTCCATGATGACAGTGTCCACGGTTACAGTGCTCATGGTGACACTGCCCATGGTGACAGTGCACACGGTGACAGTGCCCACGGTGACAGTGCTCACGGTGATAGTGCTAATGGTGATAGTGCCCATGGTAATAGTGCTCACCATGAAAGTTCCCATGGTGCTATTGCTCATGGTGACAATGCCAATGCTGTTAGTGCTCACGGTGATAGTGCTCATGGTGACAGTTCCCATGGTGACAGAGCCCATGGTGACGGAGCTCATGGTGACAGTGCCCACGGTGACAGTGCTCATGGTGACAGTGCTCACGGTGATTGTGCTCACAGTGATACTGCTCATGGTGAAAGTGCCTTTTGTGATAGTGCTCATGGTGATAGTGCTCGTAGTGATAGTGCTCATGGTGACAGTCCGCATGGTGACAGTGCCCATGTTGAAATTGCCCATGGTGACAGTGTTCATGGTGACAATGCCCATGGTGACTGTGCTCATGCTGGCAGTGTACATGGTTGGAGTTCCCATGGTGAAATTCCTCATGGTGGCCCTGCCCATGATGATAGTGCTCATGGTGACATTTCCTATGGTGACAGTGTTCATGGTAAGAGTTACCATGGTGACAGTGTCCATTGTGAACAGTGCCCATGGTGAGAGGGCCCATGGTGACAGTGCTCATGATGAGAGTTCCCATGTTGACAGTGCCCATGGTGACAGTGCCCATGGTGACAGTGCTCATGTTGACATTGCCCATGGTGACCATTCCCATGGTCAACTTTGCCATGGTGATAGTGCTCATGGTGACAGTGCTCATGGTGACAGTGCACATGGTGACAATGCCCACACTGAAAGTGCTCACGGTGATAGTGCTCATGGTGATAATGCCCATTGTAATAGTGCTCATGGTGACAGTGCCCATGGTGATATTGCTCATGGTGACACTACCCATGGTGATAGTGCTCACGGTGATAGTGCTCATGGTGGCACTGCCCGTGATGATAGTGCTCATGGTGATAGTGCTCATGGTAATAGTGCTCATGGTGACACTACCCATGGTGACAGTGCCCATGGTGACACTGCCCATAGTGACATTTCCCATGGTGACAGTGCTCATAGTGAGAGTTCCCATGGTGACACTGCACATGGTGACAGTTCCCATGGTGACAGTGCTCACTGTGACAGTGCTCACTGTGGCAGTGCCAATGGTTAGAGTGCGCATGGTGACTGTTCCGATGGTGACAGTTCCCATGGTGATAGTGCTCACCATGATAGTGCCCATGGTGACAGTTCCCATGGATACACTGCCCATGGTGACAGTTCTCATGGTGACAGTGCCCACTGTGATAGTGCTCATGGTGGCAGTCCGCATGGTGACAGTGGCCATGATGACAGTGCTCATGGTGGCAAGGCCCACGGTAACAGTGCTCATGGTGACAGTGTTCACGATGACAGTGCCCTTGGTGATAGTACCCATGGTAATAGTGCTCACTGTGACAGTGCCCATGGTGATAGTGCTCATGGTGATACTGCTCATGGTAATAGTGCTCATGGTGACACTGCCCATGGTGACAGTGCCCAAGGTGACACTGCCCATAATGACATTTCCCATGGTGACAGTGTTCATGGTGAGAGTTCCCATGGTGACAGTGCCCATGGTGACAGTGGCCATGTTGAAATTGCCCATGGTGACAGTGCTCACGGTGACAGTGCTCATGGTGATAGTGCTTACGGTGATAGTGCTGACGTTGACAGTGTCCTTGGTGATAGTGTTCATAGTAATATTGCTCATGGTGGTAGTCCTTATGGTGATAGTTCGCATGGTGACTGTGCCCATGTTGAAAGTGCCCATGGTGGCAGTGTTCATGGTGACACTGACCATGATGACTATGCTCATGCTGGTGCTATACATGGTTGGAGTTCCCATGGTGAAATTCCTTATGGTGGCACTGCCTATGATGATATTGTTCATGGTGACAGTGTCCACGGTGACAGTGCCTATGGTGACAGGGCACATGGTGACAGTGCCAATGGTGACATTGCTCATGGTGACAGTACCAACAGTGACAGTGCTCATGGTGACAGTGCTCATGGTGACAGTGCCCACGGTGACAATGTCCATGGTGACAGTTCTCACGGTGACACTTCCCATGGTGATAGTGCTCACGGTGATAGTTCTCATGGTGACATTGTCCATGGTGATAGTGCTCATGGTGACAGTGCCCTTGGTGATAGTGATCATGGTGATAGTGCTCATGTAGACATTTCCCATGGTGACAGTGCTCATGTTGACAGTCCCCATGGTGACTGTGCTCATGCTGGCGGTGTATATGGTTGGTGTTACAATGGTGAAATTCCTTATGGTGGCACTGCCCATGATTATAGTGCTCATGGTGACAGTTTCCATGGTGACAGCGCCCATGGTGACAGTGCCCATGGTGACAGTGCCCATGGTGACATTTCCCATGGTGATAGTGCTCATGGTGAGAGTTCCCATGGTGACAGTGCTCATCATGGCAGTGCCCATAGTGACTGTTCCCATGGTGACAGTTCCCATGGTGATAGGGCTCATGGTTACAGTGCTCATGGTGACAGTGAACACGGTGACAGTGCCCGCAGTGACAGTGCTCATGGTGATAGTGCTCATGCTTATAGTGCCCACGGTGATAGTAGTCATGGTGAAAGTGTTCACGGAGATAGTGCTCACGGTGACACTGCCCATGTTGATAGTGGTCACGGTGATAGTGCTCATGGTGACAGTTCCCATGGTTACAGGGCCCATGGTGACAGTTCTCATGGTGACAGTGCTCACGGTGATAGTTCTCATGGTGACAGTGTCCGTGGTGATAGTGCACATGGTGATAGTGCTTATGGTGATAGTGCTCATGGTGACACTGCCCATGGTGACTGTGCTCATGCTGGCGGTGTACATGGTTGGAGTTCCGATGGTGAAATTCCTCATGGTAGCACAGCCCATGATGATAGTGCTCATGGTGACAGTGTCCATGGTGACAGTGCCCATGGTGACATTTCCCATGGTGACAGTGTTCATGGTAAGAGTTTACATGGTGACAGTGCTCATGTTCACAGTGCCCATGGTGACAGTGTCCATGGCCAACAGTGCCCATGGTGACATTTTCCATGGTGACGGTTCCCAAGGTGACATTGTCCATGGTGACAGTGCCCATGGTTACAGTGCCCATGGTGAAAGTTCCCATGGTGACAGTGCTCAAGGTCACAATGCTCATGGTGACAGTGTCCATGGTGACAGTGCTCATGGTGACAGTGCTCACGGTGATAGTGCCCACAGTGGCAGTGCTCTAGGTGACAGTGCCCATGTTGAACAGTGCTCATGGTGACAGTGCTTATGGTGACAGTGCCCACGGTGATAGAGCAAATGGTGAGAGTGCCCATGGTGACATTTCCCTTTGTGACAGTGCTTATGGTGACAGTGGCCATGGTGACACTGGCCATGGTGACAGTGCTCATGGTGAGAGTTCCCATGGTGACAGTGCTCATATTGACAGTGCCCATGGGGACAATGCTGATGGATACAGTGTCCATGGTGATAGTGCTCCTGGGGACAGTGTAGATGGTTACAGTGCCCATGGTGACATTTTCCACAGTGACAGTGTCCATGGTGAGAGTGCCCATGGAGACAGTGTCCATAGTGACAGTGCCCATGGTGACAGTGCTCATGGTGACACTTCCCATAGTGAACAGTGTCCAGGGTGACATTTCCCATGGAGACAGTGCTCCTGGTGAGAGTTCCCATGCTGACAGTGCTCACGTTGACAGTGCCCATGGTGACCGTTCCCATGTTGACACTTCCCATGGTGATAGTGCTCATGGTGACAGTGCTCATGGTGACAGTGCACATGGTGACATTGCCCACGGTGACAGTGCTCACTGTGATAGTGCTCATGGTGATAGTGCCCATGGTAATAGTGCTCATGGTGACAGTGCCCATGGTGATATTGCTCACCGTGACACTACCTATGGTGATAGTGCACACGGTCATAGTGCTCATGGTGACAGACCCGATGGTGACTATGCTCATGGTGACAGTGCTCATGGTGATAGTGCTCATGGTGACAGTTCGCATGGTGATAGGGCCCATGTTGAAAGTGCCCATGGGGACACTGCTCATGGTGACACTGCCCATGTTGACTGTGCTCACGCTGGCGGTGTACATGGATGGAGTTCCGATGGTGAAATTGCTCATGGTAGCACTGCCCATGATGATAGTGCTCATGGTGACAGTGTCCATGGTGACAGTGCCTATGGTGACAGTGCCCATTTTGATAGTGCTCAGGGTGATAGTGCCCACAGTGACAGTGCTCACGGTGACAGTTCCTATGGTGACAGTGCCCATGATGACAGTGCTCATGGTGACAGTGCCCTTGGTGATAGTACCCTTGTTAATAGTGCTCACGGTGACAGTGCGATGGTGATATTGCTCACAGTGACACTGCCCATGGTGATAGTGCTCACGGTGATAGTGCTCATGGTGACAGTTCCCATGGTGACAGTGCCCACAGTGACAGTGCTCATGGTGACATTGCCCATGGTGACAGTGCTCATGGTGACAGTTCGCATGGAGACAGTGCCCATGGTGACACTGCTCATGGTGACACAGCCCATGGTGACTGTGCTAAAGCTGGTGGTGTACACGGTTGAAGTTCTCATGGTGAAATTCCTCATGGTGGCACTGCCCATGATGATAGTGCCCATGGTGACATTTCCCATGGTGACAGTGCTCATGGTGACAGTGCTCATCTTGACAGTGCCCATGGTGACCATTCCCATGGTGACAGTTCACATGGTGATAGTGCTCATGGTGACAGTGCACACTATGACAGTGCCCACGGTGACAGTGCTCACGGTGATAGTGCTCATGGTGATATTGCCCATGGTAATAGTGCTCACAGTCACAGTGCCCTTGGTGATATTGCTCACGGTGACCCTGCCCATGGTGATAGTGCTCACGGTGATAGTGCTCAGGGTGAACGTCCCCATGGTTACAGTGCCCATGGTGACAGTGCTCATTGTGACAGTGCCCATGGTGACAGTGCTCATGGTGAAATTGCTCACGCTGATAGTGCTCATGGAGATAGTTCGCATGGTGACAGGGCCCATGTTGAAAATGCCCATGGTGACAGTGCTCATAGTGGCACTGCCCATAATGACTGTGCTCATGCTGGCGTTGTACTTGGTTGGAGTTCCGATGGTGAAATTCCTCATGGTAGCACTGCCGATGATGATAGTGCTCATGGTGACAGTGTCCATGGTGACAGTGCCTATGGTGACAGTGCCCACGGTGATAGTGCCCACAGTGACAGTGCTCACTGTGACATTTCCTATGGTGACAGTGCTCAGGATGACAGTGCTCATGTTGATAGTGCCCACTGTGACAGTGCACACGGTGACAGTGCTCATGGTGACAGTGCCCTTGGTGATAGTGCTCATGGTGATAGTGCTCATGGTGACTTTTTGCATGGTGACAGTGCCCATGTTGAAAGTGCCCATGGTCAACATACCCATGGTGACAGTGCCCATGGTGACAGTGCCCATGGTGACAGTGCTCATGTTGACATTGCCCATGGTGACCATTCCCATGGTCACCTTTGCCATGGTGATAGTGCTCATGGTGACAGTGCTCATGGTGACAGTGCTCACGGTGATAGTGCTCACAGTGACTGTGCCCTTGGTGATAGTACCCATGGTAATAGCGCTCACTGTGACAGTTCCCATGGTGATATTTCTCACGGGACACTGCCCATGGTGATAGTGCTCACGGTGATAGTGCTCATGGTGACCGTTCCCATTGTTACAATGCCCATGGTGACAGTGCTCATGATGACATTGCCCACGGTGACAATGCTCATGGTGACAGTGCTCATGGTGATAGTGCTCACAGTGATAGTGCTTACGTTGACAGTGACCTTGGTGATAGTGCTCATGGTAATACTGCTCATGGTGATAGTGCTCATGGTGATACTGCCCATGGTGAAACTACCCATGGTGATTGTGCTCACGGTGATAGTGCTCATGGTGACAGTTCCCATGGTTACAGTGCCCATGATGACAGTGCTCATGGTGACAGTGCCCACGGTGACAGTGCTCACGGTGACAGTGCCCTTGGTGATACTGATCATGGTGATAGTGCTCATGGTGCCAGTTCGCATGGTGACTCTGCCCATGTTGAAAGTGCCCAGTGTGACAGTGCTCATGTTGACACTGCCCATGGTGACTGTGCTCCTCCTGGCGGTATACATGGTTGGAGTTCACATGGCGAAATTGTTATGGTGGCACCGCCCATGATGATAGTGCTCATGGTGACATTTGCCATGGTTACAGTGCTCATGGTGAGAGTTCCCATGGTGACAGTGTTCATGTTGACAGTGCCCACGGTGACAGTGCTCATGGTGAGAGTTCCCTTTGTGACAGTGCTCATCTTGAAAATGCCCATAGTGACCATTCCCATGGTGACAGTTCCCATGGTGATAGTGCATTCCGTGATAGTGCCCATGGTGACAGTTCCCATGGATACAGTGCCCATGGTGACAGTGCTCATGGTGACAGAGCCCACGGTGATACTGCTCATGGTGGCAGTTCTCATGGTGTCAGTGCCCATTATGACAGTGCTAATGGTGACAATGCCCACGGTTACAGTGCCCATGGTGACAGTTCCCATGGATACAGTGCCCATGGTGACAGTGCTCATGGTGACAGAGCCCACGGTGATAGTGCTCATGGTGGCAGTTCTCATGGTGTCAGTGCCCATAATGACAGTGCTAATGGTGACAATGCCCACGGTGACAGTGCCCATGTTGACAGTTCCCATGGATACAGTGCCCATGTTGACAGTGCTCATTTTGACATTGCCCACGGTGACAGTGCTCATGGTGACAGTGCTCACAGTGACAATACCCTTGGTGATAGTGCCCATGGTAATAGGGCTCACGGTGACACTGCCCATGGTGATAGTGCTCATGGTGATAATGCTCATGGTAATAGTGCTCATAGTGACACTGCCCATGGTGACATTGCCCATGGTGACACTGACCATAGTGACATTTCCCATTGTCGCAGTGCTCATGGTGAGAGTTCCCATGGTGACAGTGCACATGTTGACAGTTCCCATGGCGACACTCCTCATGGTGACAGTGCTCACTGTGGCAGTGCCAATGGTTAAAGTGCTCATGGTGGCAGTGTCCATGGTGGCAGTTCCCAAAGTGACAGTCCACATGGTGACATTTCCCATGGTAACAGAGCTCATGATGACAGTGTCCATGGTGACAGTGCCCATGGTGACAATGGCCATGTTGAAAATACCTACGGTGACAGTGCTCATGGTGACAGTGCCCACGGTGACTATGCTCATGGTGACAGTGCTCACGGTGACAGTGCCCTCGGTGATAGAGCTCATGGTGGCATTTCGCATGGTGACAGTGCCCATGACGACAGTGCTCATGGTTACAATGCCCACGGAGACAGTGCTCATGGTGACAGTGCTCACGGTGAGAGTGTTCACGGTGATAATGCTCGCAGTGACAGTGCTCTTGATGATAGTGCTCATGGTTAAAGTTCTCATGGTGATAGTGCTCATGGTAACACTGACCATCGTGACTTTGCTCATGCCGGCAGTGTACATGGCTGGAGTCCCCATGGTGAAATTTCTTATGCTGGCAGTGCCCATGATGATAGTGCTCATGGTGACAGTGTCCATCGTGAGAGTGCCCATGGTGACAGTGCTCATGGTGACCCTGCCCATGGTGAGAGTTCCCATGGTGACATTTCCCATGTTGACAGTGCTCATGTTGACAGTGCACACGGTGACAGTGTTAATGGTGATATTGCTCACGGTGACGGTGCCCATGGTTATAGGGCTCACGTTGATAGTGCTCATGGTGACAGTTCCCATGGTGACAGTGCTCATGGTGACATTTCCCATGGTAACAGAACTCATGATGACAGTGTCCATGGTGACAGTGCCCACGGTGATATTTCCCATGGTTACAGTGTTCATGGTGATATTGCTCACTGTGACAGTGCCCATGGTTATAGTCCTCATGGTGATAGTGCTCATGGTGACAGTTCCCATGGTGACAGTGCCCACGGTGACAGTGCTCATGGTGACATTGCCCACGGTGACAGTTCTCATGGTGACAGTGCCCATGGTGACAGTGCTCATGTTGATAGTGCCCACGGTGACAGTGCTCATGGTGACACTGCTCACAATGACAGTGCCCTTGGTGATAGTGCCCATGGTAATAGGGCTCACGGTGACACTGCCCATGGTGATATTGTTCACGGTGACACTGCCCATGGTGATAGTGCTCACGGTGATAGTGCTCACGTTGACAGTGCCCTTGGGGATAGTGCTCATGGTAATACTGCTCATGGTGATAGTGCTCATGGCGATAGTTCGCATGGTGACAGTGCCCATGTTGATAGTGCCCATGGTGGCAGTGCTCATGGTGACACTGCCCATGGTGGCTGTGCTCATGCTGGCGGTGTCCATGGTTGCAGTTCCCATGGTGAAATTCCTTATGGTAGCACTGCCCATGATGATAGTGCTCATGGTGACAGTATCCATGGTGACAGTGTCTATGGCGACAGTGTCCATGGTGATAGTGCCCACAGTGACAGTGCTCATTGTGACAGTTTCTATGGTGACAGTACCCATGATGACAGTGCTCATGGTGACAATGCCCACAGTGACAGTGCTCACGGTGAGAGTGCTCACGTTGACAGTGCCCTTGGTGATAGTACGCATGGTCATATTGCTCACGGTGACAGTGCCCATGGTGATAGTGCTCATGGTGATAGTGCTCATGGTAATAGTGATCATGGTGACACTGCCTATGGTGACAGTGCCCATGGTGACACTGCCCATAGTGATATTTGCCATGGTGACAATGCTCATGGTGAGAGTTCCTATGGTGACTGTGCTCATGTTGACAGTGCCCATGGTGACAGTGCCCACGGTGACAGTGTTCAAGGTGATAGTGCTCAACGTGATAGTTCCCATGGTAATAGTGCTGATGGTGACACTGCCCATGTTGATATTGCTCATGGTGACACTGCCCATGGTGATAGTGCTCACGGTGATAGTGCTCACGGTGACAGTGCCCTTGGTGACAGTGCCCTTGGTGATAGTGCTCATGGTGATAGTGCTCATGGTGACTTTTCGCATGGTGACAGTGCCCATGTTGAAAGTGCCCATGGTCAGCATACCCATGGTGACAGTGCCCATGGTAACAGTGCCCATGGTGACAGTGCTCATGTTGACATTGCCCATGGTGACCATTCCCATGGTCACCTTTGCCATGGTGATAGTGCTCATGGTGACAGTGCTCATGGTGACAGTGCACATGGTGACAATGCCCACACTGAAAGTGCTCACGGTGATAGTGCTCATGGTGATAATGCCCATTGTAATAGTGCTCATGGTGACAGTGCCCATGGTGATATTGCTCATGGTGACACTGCCCATGGTGATAGTGCTCACGGTGATAGTGCTCATGGTGACACTGCCCGTGATGATAGTGCTCATGGTGATAGTGCTCATGGTAATAGTGCTCATGGTGACACTACCCATGGTGACAGTGCCCATGGTGACACTGCCCATAGTGACATTTCCCATGGTGACAGTGCTCATAGTGAGAGTTCCCATGGTGACACTGCACATGGTGACAGTTCCCATGGTGACAGTGCTCACTGTGACAGTGCTCACTGTGGCAGTGCCAATGGTTACAGTGCGCATGGTGACTGTTCCGATGGTGACAGTTCCCATGGTGATAGTGCTCACCATGATAGTGCCCATGGTGACAGTTCCCATGGATACACTGCCCATGGTGACAGTTCTCATGGTGACAGTGCCCACTGTGATAGTGCTCATGGTGGCAGTCCGCATGGTGACAGTGGCCATGATGACAGAGCTCATGGTGGCAAGGCCCACGGTAACAGTGCTCATGGTGACAGTGTTCACGATGACAGTGCCCTTGGTGATAGTACCCATGGTAATAGTGCTCACTGTGACAGTGCCCATGGTGATAGTGCTCAGGGTGATAGTGCTCATGGTAATAGTGCTCATGGTGACACTGCCCATTGTGACAGTGCCCATGGTGACACTGCCCATAATAACATTTCCCATGGTGACAGTGTTCATGGTGAGAGTTCCCATGGTGACAGTGCCCATGGTGACAGTGGCCATGTTGAAATTGCCCATGGTGACAGTGCACACCGTGACAGTGCCCATGGTGACAGTGCTCACGGTGACAGCGCTCATGGTGATAGTGCTTACGGCGATAGTGCTCACGTTGACAGTGTCCTTGGTGATAGTGTTCATAGTAATATTGCTCATGGTGGTAGTCCTTATGGTGATAGTTCGCATGGTGACTGTGCCCATGTTGAAAGTGCCCATGGTGGCAGTGTTCATGGTGACACTGACCATGGTGACTATGCTCATGCTGGTGCTATACATGGTTGGAGTTCCCATGGTGAAATTCCTTATGGTGGCACTACCTATGATGATATTGTTCATGGTGACAGTGTCCACGGTGACAGTGCCTATGGTGACAGGGCACATGGTGACAGTGCCAACGGTGACATTGCTCATGGTGACAGTGCCAACAGTGACAGTGCTCATGGTGACAGTGCCCACGGTGACAATGTCCATGGTGACAGTGCTCACGGTGACACTTCCCATGGTGATAGTGCTCACGGTGATAGTTCTCATGGTGACATTGTCCACGGTGATAGTGCTCATGGTGACAGTGCCCTTGGTGATAGTGATCATGGTGATAGTGCTCATGTAGACATTTCCCATGGTGACAGTGCTCATGTTGACAGTCCCCATGGTGACTGTGCTCATGCTGGCGGTGTATATGGTTGGAGTTACAATGGTGAAATTCCTTATGGTGGCACTGCCCATGATTATAGTGCTCATGGTGACAGTTTCCATGGTGACAGCGCCCATGGTGACAGTGCCCATGGTGACATTTCCCATGGTGATAGTGCTCATGGTGAGAGTTCCCATGGTGACAGTGCTCATCATGGCAGTGCCCATAGTGACCGTTCCCATGGTGAGAGTTCCCATGGTGATAGGGCTCATGGTTACAGTGCTCATGGTGACAGTGAACACGGTGACAGTGCCCGTAGTGACAGTGCTCATGGTGATAGTGCTCATGCTTATAGTGCCCACGGTGATAGTAGTCATGGTGAAAGTGTTCACGGAGATAGTGCTCACGGTGATAGTACTCAGGGTGACAGTGCCCTTAATGATGGTGCTCACGGTGATAGTGCTCATGGTGACAGTTCCCATCGTGACAGTGCCCATGGTGACAGTGTGCATGGTGACAGTGCCCACGGTGACAATTCTCAGGGTGATAGTGCTCACAGTGATAGTGCTCACGGTGACAGTGCCCTGGGTGAGAGTGCCCATGTTAACAGTGTCCCTGGTGACCGTTCTCATGGTGACAGTGCTCATGATGACAGTGCCCATGGTGGCAGTGCCAATGGTTGCAGTGCTCATGGTGGCAGTATCCGTGCTGGCAGTTCGTAAGAGGACAGTGCTCATGGTGACAGTTCCCATGGTAATAAAGCTCATGATGACAGTGTCCTTTGTGATAGTGCCCATGGAGACAGTGCCCATGGTGACACAGACCCTGGTGACTGTGCTCATGCTGGTGGTGTACATGGTTGGAGTTTCCATGGTGAAATTACTCATGGTGGTACTGCTCATAATGATAGTGCTCATGGTGATAGTGTCCATGATGACAGTGTCCACGGTTACAGTGCTCATGGTGACACTGCCCATGGTGACAGTGCACACGGTGACAGTGCCCACGGTGACAGTGCTCACGGTGATAGTGCTAATGGTGATAGTGCCCATGGTAATAGTGCTCACCATGAAAGTTCCCATGGTGCTATTGCTCATGGTGACAATGCCAATGCTGTTAGTGCTCACGGTGATAGTGCTCATGGTGACAGTTCCCATGGTGACAGAGCCCATGGTGACGGAGCTCATGGTGACAGTGCCCACGGTGACAGTGCTCATGGTGACAGTGCTCACGGTGATTGTGCTCACAGTGATACTGCTCATGGTGAAAGTGCCTTTTGTGATAGTGCTCATGGTGATAGTGCTCGTAGTGATAGTGCTCATGGTGACAGTCCGCATGGTGACAGTGCCCATGTTGAAATTGCCCATGGTGACAGTGTTCATGGTGACAATGCCCATGGTGACTGTGCTCATGCTGGCAGTGTACATGGTTGGAGTTCCCATGGTGAAATTCCTCATGGTGGCCCTGCCCATGATGATAGTGCTCATGGTGACATTTCCTATGGTGACAGTGTTCATGGTAAGAGTTACCATGGTGACAGTGCTCATGTTCACAGTGCCCATGGTGACAGTGTCCATTGTGAACAGTGCCCATGGTGAGAGGGCCCATGGTGACAGTGCTCATGATGAGAGTTCCCATGTTGACAGTGCCCATGGTGACAGTGCCCATGGTGACAGTGCTCATGTTGACATTGCCCATGGTGACCATTCCCATGGTCAACTTTGCCATGGTGATAGTGCTCATGGTGACAGTGCTCATGGTGACAGTGCACATGGTGACAATGCCCACACTGAAAGTGCTCACGGTGATAGTGCTCATGGTGATAATGCCCATTGTAATAGTGCTCATGGTGACAGTGCCCATGGTGATATTGCTCATGGTGACACTACCCATGGTGATAGTGCTCACGGTGATAGTGCTCATGGTGGCACTGCCCGTGATGATAGTGCTCATGGTGATAGTGCTCATGGTAATAGTGCTCATGGTGACACTACCCATGGTGACAGTGCCCATGGTGACACTGCCCATAGTGACATTTCCCATGGTGACAGTGCTCATAGTGAGAGTTCCCATGGTGACACTGCACATGGTGACAGTTCCCATGGTGACAGTGCTCACTGTGACAGTGCTCACTGTGGCAGTGCCAATGGTTACAGTGCGCATGGTGACTGTTCCGATGGTGACAGTTCCCATGGTGATAGTGCTCACCATGATAGTGCCCATGGTGACAGTACCCATGGATACACTGCCCATGGTGACAGTTCTCATGGTGACAGTGCCCACTGTGATAGTGCTCATGGTGGCAGTCCGCATGGTGACAGTGGCCATGATGACAGTGCTCATGGTGGCAAGGCCCACGGTAACAGTGCTCATGGTGACAGTGTTCACGATGACAGTGCCCTTGGTGATAGTACCCATGGTAATAGTGCTCACTGTGACAGTGCCCATGGTGATAGTGCTCATGGTGATACTGCTCATGGTAATAGTGCTCATGGTGACACTGCCCATGGTGACAGTGCCCAAGGTGACACTGCCCATAATGACATTTCCCATGGTGACAGTGTTCATGGTGAGAGTTCCCATGGTGACAGTGCCCATGGTGACAGTGGCCATGTTGAAATTGCCCATGGTGACAGTGCTCACGGTGACAGTGCTCATGGTGATAGTGCTTACGGTGATAGTGCTCACGTTGACAGTGTCCTTGGTGATAGTGTTCATAGTAATATTGCTCATGGTGGTAGTCCTTATGGTGATAGTTCGCATGGTGACTGTGCCCATGTTGAAAGTGCCCATGGTGGCAGTGTTCATGGTGACACTGACCATGATGACTATGCTCATGCTGGTGCTATACATGGTTGGAGTTCCCATGGTGAAATTCCTTATGGTGGCACTGCCTATGATGATATTGTTCATGGTGACAGTGTCCACGGTGACAGTGCCTATGGTGACAGGGCACATGGTGACAGTGCCAATGGTGACATTGCTCATGGTGACAGTACCAACAGTGACAGTGCTCATGGTGACAGTGCTCATGGTGACAGTGCCCACGGTGACAATGTCCATGGTGACAGTTCTCACGGTGACACTTCCCATGGTGATAGTGCTCACGGTGATAGTTCTCATGGTGACATTGTCCATGGTGATAGTGCTCATGGTGACAGTGCCCTTGGTGATAGTGATCATGGTGATAGTGCTCATGTAGACATTTCCCATGGTGACAGTGCTCATGTTGACAGTCCCCATGGTGACTGTGCTCATGCTGGCGGTGTATATGGTTGGTGTTACAATGGTGAAATTCCTTATGGTGGCACTGCCCATGATTATAGTGCTCATGGTGACAGTTTCCATGGTGACAGCGCCCATGGTGACAGTGCCCATGGTGACAGTGCCCATGGTGACATTTCCCATGGTGATAGTGCTCATGGTGAGAGTTCCCATGGTGACAGTGCTCATCATGGCAGTGCCCATAGTGACTGTTCCCATGGTGACAGTTCCCATGGTGATAGGGCTCATGGTTACAGTGCTCATGGTGACAGTGAACACGGTGACAGTGCCCGCAGTGACAGTGCTCATGGTGATAGTGCTCATGCTTATAGTGCCCACGGTGATAGTAGTCATGGTGAAAGTGTTCACGGAGATAGTGCTCACGGTGACACTGCCCATGTTGATAGTGGTCACGGTGATAGTGCTCATGGTGACAGTTCCCATGGTTACAGGGCCCATGGTGACAGTTCTCATGGTGACAGTGCTCACGGTGATAGTTCTCATGGTGACAGTGTCCGTGGTGATAGTGCACATGGTGATAGTGCTCATGGTGATAGTGCTCATGGTGACACTGCCCATGGTGACTGTGCTCATGCTGGCAGTGTACATGGTTGGAGTTCCGATGGTGAAATTCCTCATGGTAGCACAGCCCATGATGATAGTGCTCATGGTGACAGTGTCCATGGTGACAGTGCCCATGGTGACATTTCCCATGGTGACAGTGTTCATGGTAAGAGTTTACATGGTGACAGTGCTCATGTTCACAGTGCCCATGGTGACAGTGTCCATGGCCAACAGTGCCCATGGTGACATTTTCCATGGTGACGGTTCCCAAGGTGACATTGTCCATGGTGACAGTGCCCATGGTTACAGTGCCCATGGTGAAAGTTCCCATGGTGACAGTGCTCAAGGTCACAATGCTCATGGTGACAGTGTCCATGTTGACAGTGCTCATGGTGACAGTGCTCACGGTGATAGTGCCCACAGTGGCAGTGCTCTAGGTGACAGTGCCCATGTTGAACAGTGCTCATGGTGACAGTGCTTATGGTGACAGTGCCCACGGTGATAGAGCAAATGGTGAGAGTGCCCATGGTGACATTTCCCTTTGTGACAGTGCTTATGGTGACAGTGGCCATGGTGACACTGGCCATGGTGACAGTGCTCATGGTGAGAGTTCCCATGGTGACAGTGCTCATATTGACAGTGCCCATGGGGACAATGCTGATGGATACAGTGTCCATGGTGATAGTGCTCCTGGGGACAGTGTAGATGGTTACAGTGCCCATGGTGACATTTTCCACAGTGACAGTGTCCATGGTGAGAGTGCCCATGGAGACAGTGTCCATAGTGACAGTGCCCATGGTGACAGTGCTCATGGTGACACTTCCCATAGTGAACAGTGTCCAGGGTGACATTTCCCATGGAGACAGTGCTCCTGGTGAGAGTTCCCATGCTGACAGTGCTCACGTTGACAGTGCCCATGGTGACCGTTCCCATGTTGACACTTCCCATGGTGATAGTGCTCATGGTGACAGTGCTCATGGTGACAGTGCACATGGTGACATTGCCCACGGTGACAGTGCTCACTGTGATAGTGCTCATGGTGATAGTGCCCATGGTAATAGTGCTCATGGTGACAGTGCCCATGGTGATATTGCTCACCGTGACACTACCTATGGTGATAGTGCACACGGTCATAGTGCTCATGGTGACAGACCCGATGGTGACTATGCTCATGGTGACAGTGCTCATGGTGATAGTGCTCATGGTGACAGTTCGCATGGTGATAGGGCCCATGTTGAAAGTGCCCATGGGGACACTGCTCATGGTGACACTGCCCATGTTGACTGTGCTCACGCTGGCGGTGTACATGGATGGAGTTCCGATGGTGAAATTGCTCATGGTAGCACTGCCCATGATGATAGTGCTCATGGTGACAGTGTCCATGGTGACAGTGCCTATGGTGACAGTGCCCATTTTGATAGTGCTCAGGGTGATAGTGCCCACAGTGACAGTGCTCACGGTGACAGTTCCTATGGTGACAGTGCCCATGATGACAGTGCTCATGGTGACAGTGCCCTTGGTGATAGTACCCTTGTTAATAGTGCTCACGGTGACAGTGCGATGGTGATATTGCTCACAGTGACACTGCCCATGGTGATAGTGCTCACGGTGATAGTGCTCATGGTGACAGTTCCCATGGTGACAGTGCCCACAGTGACAGTGCTCATGGTGACATTGCCCATGGTGACAGTGCTCATGGTGACAGTTCGCATGGAGACAGTGCCCATGGTGACACTGCTCATGGTGACACAGCCCATGGTGACTGTGCTAAAGCTGGTGGTGTACACGGTTGAAGTTCTCATGGTGAAATTCCTCATGGTGGCACTGCCCATGATGATAGTGCCCATGGTGACATTTCCCATGGTGACAGTGCTCATGGTGACAGTGCTCATCTTGACAGTGCCCATGGTGACCATTCCCATGGTGACAGTTCACATGGTGATAGTGCTCATGGTGACAGTGCACACTATGACAGTGCCCACGGTGACAGTGCTCACGGTGATAGTGCTCATGGTGATATTGCCCATGGTAATAGTGCTCACAGTCACAGTGCCCTTGGTGATATTGCTCACGGTGACCCTGCCCATGGTGATAGTGCTCACGGTGATAGTGCTCAGGGTGAACGTCCCCATGGTTACAGTGCCCATGGTGACAGTGCTCATTGTGACAGTGCCCATGGTGACAGTGCTCATGGTGAAATTGCTCACGCTGATAGTGCTCATGGAGATAGTTCGCATGGTGACAGGGCCCATGTTGAAAGTGCCCATGGTGACAGTGCTCATAGTGGCACTGCCCATAATGACTGTGCTCATGCTGGCGTTGTACTTGGTTGGAGTTCCGATGGTGAAATTCCTCATGGTAGCACTGCCGATGATGATAGTGCTCATGGTGACAGTGTCCATGGTGACAGTGCCTATGGTGACAGTGCCCATGGTGATAGTGCCCACAGTGACAGTGCTCACTGTGACATTTCCTATGGTGACAGTGCTCATGATGACAGTGCTCATGTTGATAGTGCCCACTGTGACAGTGCACACGGTGACAGTGCTCATGGTGACAGTGCCCTTGGTGATAGTGCTCATGGTGATAGTGCTCATGGTGACTTTTTGCATGGTGACAGTGCCCATGTTGAAAGTGCCCATGGTCAACATACCCATGGTGACAGTGCCCATGGTGACAGTGCCCATGGTGACAGTGCTCATGTTGACATTGCCCATGGTGACCATTCCCATGGTCACCTTTGCCATGGTGATAGTGCTCATGGTGACAGTGCTCATGGTGACAGTGCTCACGGTGATAGTGCTCACAGTGACTGTGCCCTTGGTGATAGTACCCATGGTAATAGCGCTCACTGTGACAGTTCCCATGGTGATATTTCTCACGGGACACTGCCCATGGTGATAGTGCTCACGGTGATAGTGCTCATGGTGACCGTTCCCATTGTTACAATGCCCATGGTGACAGTGCTCATGATGACATTGCCCACGGTGACAATGCTCATGGTGACAGTGCTCATGGTGATAGTGCTCACAGTGATAGTGCTTACGTTGACAGTGACCTTGGTGATAGTGCTCATGGTAATACTGCTCATGGTGATAGTGCTCATGGTGATACTGCCCATGGTGAAACTACCCATGGTGATTGTGCTCACGGTGATAGTGCTCATGGTGACAGTTCCCATGGTTACAGTGCCCATGATGACAGTGCTCATGGTGACAGTGCCCACGGTGACAGTGCTCACGGTGACAGTGCCCTTGGTGATACTGATCATGGTGATAGTGCTCATGGTGCCAGTTCGCATGGTGACTCTGCCCATGTTGAAAGTGCCCAGTGTGACAGTGCTCATGTTGACACTGCCCATGGTGACTGTGCTCCTCCTGGCGGTATACATGGTTGGAGTTCACATGGCGAAATTGTTATGGTGGCACCGCCCATGATGATAGTGCTCATGGTGACATTTGCCATGGTTACAGTGCTCATGGTGAGAGTTCCCATGGTGACAGTGTTCATGTTGACAGTGCCCACGGTGACAGTGCTCATGGTGAGAGTTCCCTTTGTGACAGTGCTCATCTTGAAAATGCCCATAGTGACCATTCCCATGGTGACAGTTCCCATGGTGATAGTGCATTCCGTGATAGTGCCCATGGTGACAGTTCCCATGGATACAGTGCCCATGGTGACAGTGCTCATGGTGACAGAGCCCACGGTGATACTGCTCATGGTGGCAGTTCTCATGGTGTCAGTGCCCATTATGACAGTGCTAATGGTGACAATGCCCACGGTTACAGTGCCCATGGTGACAGTTCCCATGGATACAGTGCCCATGGTGACAGTGCTCATGGTGACAGAGCCCACGGTGATAGTGCTCATGGTGGCAGTTCTCATGGTGTCAGTGCCCATAATGACAGTGCTAATGGTGACAATGCCCACGGTGACAGTGCCCATGTTGACAGTTCCCATGGATACAGTGCCCATGTTGACAGTGCTCATTTTGACATTGCCCACGGTGACAGTGCTCATGGTGACAGTGCTCACAGTGACAATACCCTTGGTGATAGTGCCCATGGTAATAGGGCTCACGGTGACACTGCCCATGGTGATAGTGCTCATGGTGATAATGCTCATGGTAATAGTGCTCATAGTGACACTGCCCATGGTGACATTGCCCATGGTGACACTGACCATAGTGACATTTCCCATTGTCGCAGTGCTCATGGTGAGAGTTCCCATGGTGACAGTGCACATGTTGACAGTTCCCATGGCGACACTCCTCATGGTGACAGTGCTCACTGTGGCAGTGCCAATGGTTAAAGTGCTCATGGTGGCAGTGTCCATGGTGGCAGTTCCCAAAGTGACAGTCCACATGGTGACATTTCCCATGGTAACAGAGCTCATGATGACAGTGTCCATGGTGACAGTGCCCATGGTGACAATGGCCATGTTGAAAATACCTACGGTGACAGTGCTCATGGTGACAGTGCCCACGGTGACTATGCTCATGGTGACAGTGCTCACGGTGACAGTGCCCTCGGTGATAGAGCTCATGGTGGCATTTCGCATGGTGACAGTGCCCATGACGACAGTGCTCATGGTTACAATGCCCACGGAGACAGTGCTCATGGTGACAGTGCTCACGGTGAGAGTGTTCACGGTGATAATGCTCGCAGTGACAGTGCTCTTGATGATAGTGCTCATGGTTAAAGTTCTCATGGTGATAGTGCTCATGGTAACACTGACCATCGTGACTTTGCTCATGCCGGCAGTGTACATGGCTGGAGTCCCCATGGTGAAATTTCTTATGCTGGCAGTGCCCATGATGATAGTGCTCATGGTGACAGTGTCCATCGTGAGAGTGCCCATGGTGACAGTGCTCATGGTGACCCTGCCCATGGTGAGAGTTCCCATGGTGACATTTCCCATGTTGACAGTGCTCATGTTGACAGTGCACACGGTGACAGTGTTAATGGTGATATTGCTCACGGTGACGGTGCCCATGGTTATAGGGCTCACGTTGATAGTGCTCATGGTGACAGTTCCCATGGTGACAGTGCTCATGGTGACATTTCCCATGGTAACAGAACTCATGATGACAGTGTCCATGGTGACAGTGCCCACGGTGATATTTCCCATGGTTACAGTGTTCATGGTGATATTGCTCACTGTGACAGTGCCCATGGTTATAGTCCTCATGGTGATAGTGCTCATGGTGACAGTTCCCATGGTGACAGTGCCCACGGTGACAGTGCTCATGGTGACATTGCCCACGGTGACAGTTCTCATGGTGACAGTGCCCATGGTGACAGTGCTCATGTTGATAGTGCCCACGGTGACAGTGCTCATGGTGACACTGCTCACAATGACAGTGCCCTTGGTGATAGTGCCCATGGTAATAGGGCTCACGGTGACACTGCCCATGGTGATATTGTTCACGGTGACACTGCCCATGGTGATAGTGCTCACGGTGATAGTGCTCACGTTGACAGTGCCCTTGGGGATAGTGCTCATGGTAATACTGCTCATGGTGATAGTGCTCATGGCGATAGTTCGCATGGTGACAGTGCCCATGTTGATAGTGCCCATGGTGGCAGTGCTCATGGTGACACTGCCCATGGTGGCTGTGCTCATGCTGGCGGTGTCCATGGTTGCAGTTCCCATGGTGAAATTCCTTATGGTAGCACTGCCCATGATGATAGTGCTCATGGTGACAGTATCCATGGTGACAGTGTCTATGGCGACAGTGTCCATGGTGATAGTGCCCACAGTGACAGTGCTCATTGTGACAGTTTCTATGGTGACAGTACCCATGATGACAGTGCTCATGGTGACAATGCCCACAGTGACAGTGCTCACGGTGAGAGTGCTCACGTTGACAGTGCCCTTGGTGATAGTACGCATGGTCATATTGCTCACGGTGACAGTGCCCATGGTGATAGTGCTCATGGTGATAGTGCTCATGGTAATAGTGATCATGGTGACACTGCCTATGGTGACAGTGCCCATGGTGACACTGCCCATAGTGATATTTGCCATGGTGACAATGCTCATGGTGAGAGTTCCTATGGTGACTGTGCTCATGTTGACAGTGCCCATGGTGACAGTGCCCACGGTGACAGTGTTCAAGGTGATAGTGCTCAACGTGATAGTTCCCATGGTAATAGTGCTGATGGTGACACTGCCCATGTTGATATTGCTCATGGTGACACTGCCCATGGTGATAGTGCTCACGGTGATAGTGCTCACGGTGACAGTGCCCTTGGTGACAGTGCCCTTGGTGATAGTGCTCATGGTGATAGTGCTCATGGTGACTTTTCGCATGGTGACAGTGCCCATGTTGAAAGTGCCCATGGTCAGCATACCCATGGTGACAGTGCCCATGGTAACAGTGCCCATGGTGACAGTGCTCATGTTGACATTGCCCATGGTGACCATTCCCATGGTCACCTTTGCCATGGTGATAGTGCTCATGGTGACAGTGCTCATGGTGACAGTGCACATGGTGACAATGCCCACACTGAAAGTGCTCACGGTGATAGTGCTCATGGTGATAATGCCCATTGTAATAGTGCTCATGGTGACAGTGCCCATGGTGATATTGCTCATGGTGACACTGCCCATGGTGATAGTGCTCACGGTGATAGTGCTCATGGTGACACTGCCCGTGATGATAGTGCTCATGGTGATAGTGCTCATGGTAATAGTGCTCATGGTGACACTACCCATGGTGACAGTGCCCATGGTGACACTGCCCATAGTGACATTTCCCATGGTGACAGTGCTCATAGTGAGAGTTCCCATGGTGACACTGCACATGGTGACAGTTCTCATGGTGACAGTGCTCACTGTGACAGTGCTCACTGTGGCAGTGCCAATGGTTACAGTGCGCATGGTGACTGTTCCGATGGTGACAGTTCCCATGGTGATAGTGCTCACCGTGATAGTGCCCATGGTGACAGTTCCCATGGATACACTGCCCATGGTGACAGTTCTCATGGTGACAGTGCCCACTGTGATAGTGCTCATGGTGGCAGTTCGCATGGTGACAGTGGCCATGATGACAGAGCTCATGGTGGCAAGGCCCACGGTAACAGTGCTCATGGTGACAGTGTTCACGATGACAGTGCCCTTGGTGATAGTACCCATGGTAATAGTGCTCACTGTGACAGTGCCCATGGTGCTAGTGCTCAGGGTGATAGTGCTCATGGTAATAGTGCTCATGGTGACACTGCCCATTGTGACAGTGCCCATGGTGACACTGCCCATAATAACATTTCCCATGGTGACAGTGTTCATGGTGAGAGTTCCCATGGTGACAGTGCCCATGGTGACAGTGGCCATGTTGAAATTGCCCATGGTGACAGTGCACACCGTGACAGTGCCCATGGTGACAGTGCTCACGGTGACAGCGCTCATGGTGATAGTGCTTACGGCGATAGTGCTCACGTTGACAGTGTCCTTGGTGATAGTGTTCATAGTAATATTGCTCATGGTGGTAGTCCTTATGGTGATAGTTCGCATGGTGACTGTGCCCATGTTGAAAGTGCCCATGGTGGCAGTGTTCATGGTGACACTGACCATGGTGACTATGCTCATGCTGGTGCTATACATGGTTGGAGTTCCCATGGTGAAATTCCTTATGGTGGCACTACCTATGATGATATTGTTCATGGTGACAGTGTCCACGGTGACAGTGCCTATGGTGACAGGGCACATGGTGACAGTGCCAACGGTGACATTGCTCATGGTGACAGTGCCAACAGTGACAGTGCTCATGGTGACAGTGCCCACGGTGACAATGTCCATGGTGACAGTGCTCACGGTGACACTTCCCATGGTGATAGTGCTCACGGTGATAGTTCTCATGGTGACATTGTCCACGGTGATAGTGCTCATGGTGACAGTGCCCTTGGTGATAGTGATCATGGTGATAGTGCTCATGTAGACATTTCCCATGGTGACAGTGCTCATGTTGACAGTCCCCATGGTGACTGTGCTCATGCTGGCGGTGTATATGGTTGGAGTTACAATGGTGAAATTCCTTATGGTGGCACTGCCCATGATTATAGTGCTCATGGTGACAGTTTCCATGGTGACAGCGCCCATGGTGACAGTGCCCATGGTGACATTTCCCATGGTGATAGTGCTCATGGTGAGAGTTCCCATGGTGACAGTGCTCATCATGGCAGTGCCCATAGTGACCGTTCCCATGGTGAGAGTTCCCATGGTGATAGGGCTCATGGTTACAGTGCTCATGGTGACAGTGAACACGGTGACAGTGCCCGTAGTGACAGTGCTCATGGTGATAGTGCTCATGCTTATAGTGCCCACGGTGATAGTAGTCATGGTGAAAGTGTTCACGGAGATAGTGCTCACGGTGATAGTGCTCAGGGTGACAGTGCCCTTAATGATAGTGCTCACGGTGATAGTGCTCATGGTGACAGTTCCCATCGTGACAGTGCCCATGGTGACAGTGCGCATGGTGACAGTGCCCACGGTGACAATTCTCAGGGTGATAGTGCTCACAGTGATAGTGCTCACGGTGACAGTGCCCTGGGTGAGAGTGCCCATGTTAACAGTGTCCCTGGTGACCGTTCTCATGGTGACAGTGCTCATGATGACAGTGCCCACGGTGGCATTGCCAATGGTTGCAGTGCTCATGGTGGCAGTATCCGTGCTGGCAGTTCGTAAGAGGACAGTGCTCATGGTGACAGTTCCCATGGTAATAAAGCTCATGATGACAGTGTCCTTTGTGATAGTGCCCATGGAGACAGTGCCCATGGTGACACAGACCCTGGTGACTGTGCTCATGCTGGTGGTGTACATGGTTGGAGTTTCCATGGTGAAATTACTCATGGTGGTACTGCTCATAATGATAGTGCTCATGGTGATAGTGTCCATGATGACAGTGTCCACGGTTACAGTGCTCATGGTGACACTGCCCATGGTGACAGTGCACACGGTGACAGTGCCCACGGTGACAGTGCTCACGGTGATAGTGCTAATGGTGATAGTGCCCATGGTAATAATGCTCACCATGAAAGTTCCCATGGTGCTATTGCTCATGGTGACAATGCCAATGCTGTTAGTGCTCACGGTGATAGTGCTCATGGTGACAGTTCCCATGGTGACAGAGCCCATGGTGACGGAGCTCATGGTGACAGTGCCCACGGTGACAGTGCTCATGGTGACAGTGCTCACGGTGATTGTGCTCACAGTGATACTGCTCATGGTGAAAGTGCCTTTTGTGATAGTGCTCATGGTGATAGTGCTCGTAGTGATAGTGCTCATGGTGACAGTCCGCATGGTGACAGTGCCCATGTTGAAATTGCCCATGGTGACAGTGTTCATGGTGACAATGCCCATGGTGACTGTGCTCATGCTGGCAGTGTACATGGTTGGAGTTCCCATGGTGAAATTCCTCATGGTGGCCCTGCCCATGATGATAGTGCTCATGGTGACATTTCCTATGGTGACAGTGTTCATGGTAAGAGTTACCATGGTGACAGTGCTCATGTTCACAGTGCCCATGGTGACAGTGTCCATTGTGAACAGTGCCCATGGTGAGAGGGCCCATGGTGACAGTGCTCATGATGAGAGTTCCCATGTTGACAGTGCCCATGGTGACAGTGCCCATGGTGACAGTGCTCATGTTGACATTGCCCATGGTGACCATTCCCATGGTCAACTTTGCCATGGTGATAGTGCTCATGGTGACAGTGCTCATGGTGACAGTGCACATGGTGACAATGCCCACACTGAAAGTGCTCACGGTGATAGTGCTCATGGTGATAATGCCCATTGTAATAGTGCTCATGGTGACAGTGCCCATGGTGATATTGCTCATGGTGACACTACCCATGGTGATAGTGCTCACGGTGATAGTGCTCATGGTGGCACTGCCCGTGATGATAGTGCTCATGGTGATAGTGCTCATGGTAATAGTGCTCATGGTGACACTACCCATGGTGACAGTGCCCATGGTGACACTGCCCATAGTGACATTTCCCATGGTGACAGTGCTCATAGTGAGAGTTCCCATGGTGACACTGCACATGGTGACAGTTCCCATGGTGACAGTGCTCACTGTGACAGTGCTCACTGTGGCAGTGCCAATGGTTACAGTGCGCATGGTGACTGTTCCGATGGTGACAGTTCCCATGGTGATAGTGCTCACCATGATAGTGCCCATGGTGACAGTTCCCATGGATACACTGCCCATGGTGACAGTTCTCATGGTGACAGTGCCCACTGTGATAGTGCTCATGGTGGCAGTCCGCATGGTGACAGTGGCCATGATGACAGTGCTCATGGTGGCAAGGCCCACGGTAACAGTGCTCATGGTGACAGTGTTCACGATGACAGTGCCCTTGGTGATAGTACCCATGGTAATAGTGCTCACTGTGACAGTGCCCATGGTGATAGTGCTCATGGTGATACTGCTCATGGTAATAGTGCTCATGGTGACACTGCCCATGGTGACAGTGCCCAAGGTGACACTGCCCATAATGACATTTCCCATGGTGACAGTGTTCATGGTGAGAGTTCCCATGGTGACAGTGCCCATGGTGACAGTGGCCATGTTGAAATTGCCCATGGTGACAGTGCTCACGGTGACAGTGCTCATGGTGATAGTGCTTACGGTGATAGTGCTCACGTTGACAGTGTCCTTGGTGATAGTGTTCATAGTAATATTGCTCATGGTGGTAGTCCTTATGGTGATAGTTCGCATGGTGACTGTGCCCATGTTGAAAGTGCCCATGGTGGCAGTGTTCATGGTGACACTGACCATGATGACTATGCTCATGCTGGTGCTATACATGGTTGGAGTTCCCATGGTGAAATTCCTTATGGTGGCACTGCCTATGATGATATTGTTCATGGTGACAGTGTCCACGGTGACAGTGCCTATGGTGACAGGGCACATGGTGACAGTGCCAATGGTGACATTGCTCATGGTGACAGTACCAACAGTGACAGTGCTCATGGTGACAGTGCTCATGGTGACAGTGCCCACGGTGACAATGTCCATGGTGACAGTTCTCACGGTGACACTTCCCATGGTGATAGTGCTCACGGTGATAGTTCTCATGGTGACATTGTCCATGGTGATAGTGCTCATGGTGACAGTGCCCTTGGTGATAGTGATCATGGTGATAGTGCTCATGTAGACATTTCCCATGGTGACAGTGCTCATGTTGACAGTCCCCATGGTGACTGTGCTCATGCTGGCGGTGTATATGGTTGGTGTTACAATGGTGAAATTCCTTATGGTGGCACTGCCCATGATTATAGTGCTCATGGTGACAGTTTCCATGGTGACAGCGCCCATGGTGACAGTGCCCATGGTGACAGTGCCCATGGTGACATTTCCCATGGTGATAGTGCTCATGGTGAGAGTTCCCATGGTGACAGTGCTCATCATGGCAGTGCCCATAGTGACTGTTCCCATGGTGACAGTTCCCATGGTGATAGGGCTCATGGTTACAGTGCTCATGGTGACAGTGAACACGGTGACAGTGCCCGCAGTGACAGTGCTCATGGTGATAGTGCTCATGCTTATAGTGCCCACGGTGATAGTAGTCATGGTGAAAGTGTTCACGGAGATAGTGCTCACGGTGACACTGCCCATGTTGATAGTGGTCACGGTGATAGTGCTCATGGTGACAGTTCCCATGGTTACAGGGCCCATGGTGACAGTTCTCATGGTGACAGTGCTCACGGTGATAGTTCTCATGGTGACAGTGTCCGTGGTGATAGTGCACATGGTGATAGTGCTCATGGTGATAGTGCTCATGGTGACACTGCCCATGGTGACTGTGCTCATGCTGGCAGTGTACATGGTTGGAGTTCCGATGGTGAAATTCCTCATGGTAGCACAGCCCATGATGATAGTGCTCATGGTGACAGTGTCCATGGTGACAGTGCCCATGGTGACATTTCCCATGGTGACAGTGTTCATGGTAAGAGTTTACATGGTGACAGTGCTCATGTTCACAGTGCCCATGGTGACAGTGTCCATGGCCAACAGTGCCCATGGTGACATTTTCCATGGTGACGGTTCCCAAGGTGACATTGTCCATGGTGACAGTGCCCATGGTTACAGTGCCCATGGTGAAAGTTCCCATGGTGACAGTGCTCAAGGTCACAATGCTCATGGTGACAGTGTCCATGTTGACAGTGCTCATGGTGACAGTGCTCACGGTGATAGTGCCCACAGTGGCAGTGCTCTAGGTGACAGTGCCCATGTTGAACAGTGCTCATGGTGACAGTGCTTATGGTGACAGTGCCCACGGTGATAGAGCAAATGGTGAGAGTGCCCATGGTGACATTTCCCTTTGTGACAGTGCTTATGGTGACAGTGGCCATGGTGACACTGGCCATGGTGACAGTGCTCATGGTGAGAGTTCCCATGGTGACAGTGCTCATATTGACAGTGCCCATGGGGACAATGCTGATGGATACAGTGTCCATGGTGATAGTGCTCCTGGGGACAGTGTAGATGGTTACAGTGCCCATGGTGACATTTTCCACAGTGACAGTGTCCATGGTGAGAGTGCCCATGGAGACAGTGTCCATAGTGACAGTGCCCATGGTGACAGTGCTCATGGTGACACTTCCCATAGTGAACAGTGTCCAGGGTGACATTTCCCATGGAGACAGTGCTCCTGGTGAGAGTTCCCATGCTGACAGTGCTCACGTTGACAGTGCCCATGGTGACCGTTCCCATGTTGACACTTCCCATGGTGATAGTGCTCATGGTGACAGTGCTCATGGTGACAGTGCACATGGTGACATTGCCCACGGTGACAGTGCTCACTGTGATAGTGCTCATGGTGATAGTGCCCATGGTAATAGTGCTCATGGTGACAGTGCCCATGGTGATATTGCTCACCGTGACACTACCTATGGTGATAGTGCACACGGTCATAGTGCTCATGGTGACAGACCCGATGGTGACTATGCTCATGGTGACAGTGCTCATGGTGATAGTGCTCATGGTGACAGTTCGCATGGTGATAGGGCCCATGTTGAAAGTGCCCATGGGGACACTGCTCATGGTGACACTGCCCATGTTGACTGTGCTCACGCTGGCGGTGTACATGGATGGAGTTCCGATGGTGAAATTGCTCATGGTAGCACTGCCCATGATGATAGTGCTCATGGTGACAGTGTCCATGGTGACAGTGCCTATGGTGACAGTGCCCATTTTGATAGTGCTCAGGGTGATAGTGCCCACAGTGACAGTGCTCACGGTGACAGTTCCTATGGTGACAGTGCCCATGATGACAGTGCTCATGGTGACAGTGCCCTTGGTGATAGTACCCTTGTTAATAGTGCTCACGGTGACAGTGCGATGGTGATATTGCTCACAGTGACACTGCCCATGGTGATAGTGCTCACGGTGATAGTGCTCATGGTGACAGTTCCCATGGTGACAGTGCCCACAGTGACAGTGCTCATGGTGACATTGCCCATGGTGACAGTGCTCATGGTGACAGTTCGCATGGAGACAGTGCCCATGGTGACACTGCTCATGGTGACACAGCCCATGGTGACTGTGCTAAAGCTGGTGGTGTACACGGTTGAAGTTCTCATGGTGAAATTCCTCATGGTGGCACTGCCCATGATGATAGTGCCCATGGTGACATTTCCCATGGTGACAGTGCTCATGGTGACAGTGCTCATCTTGACAGTGCCCATGGTGACCATTCCCATGGTGACAGTTCACATGGTGATAGTGCTCATGGTGACAGTGCACACTATGACAGTGCCCACGGTGACAGTGCTCACGGTGATAGTGCTCATGGTGATATTGCCCATGGTAATAGTGCTCACAGTCACAGTGCCCTTGGTGATATTGCTCACGGTGACCCTGCCCATGGTGATAGTGCTCACGGTGATAGTGCTCAGGGTGAACGTCCCCATGGTTACAGTGCCCATGGTGACAGTGCTCATTGTGACAGTGCCCATGGTGACAGTGCTCATGGTGAAATTGCTCACGCTGATAGTGCTCATGGAGATAGTTCGCATGGTGACAGGGCCCATGTTGAAAGTGCCCATGGTGACAGTGCTCATAGTGGCACTGCCCATAATGACTGTGCTCATGCTGGCGTTGTACTTGGTTGGAGTTCCGATGGTGAAATTCCTCATGGTAGCACTGCCGATGATGATAGTGCTCATGGTGACAGTGTCCATGGTGACAGTGCCTATGGTGACAGTGCCCATGGTGATAGTGCCCACAGTGACAGTGCTCACTGTGACATTTCCTATGGTGACAGTGCTCATGATGACAGTGCTCATGTTGATAGTGCCCACTGTGACAGTGCACACGGTGACAGTGCTCATGGTGACAGTGCCCTTGGTGATAGTGCTCATGGTGATAGTGCTCATGGTGACTTTTTGCATGGTGACAGTGCCCATGTTGAAAGTGCCCATGGTCAACATACCCATGGTGACAGTGCCCATGGTGACAGTGCCCATGGTGACAGTGCTCATGTTGACATTGCCCATGGTGACCATTCCCATGGTCACCTTTGCCATGGTGATAGTGCTCATGGTGACAGTGCTCATGGTGACAGTGCTCACGGTGATAGTGCTCACAGTGACTGTGCCCTTGGTGATAGTACCCATGGTAATAGCGCTCACTGTGACAGTTCCCATGGTGATATTTCTCACGGGACACTGCCCATGGTGATAGTGCTCACGGTGATAGTGCTCATGGTGACCGTTCCCATTGTTACAATGCCCATGGTGACAGTGCTCATGATGACATTGCCCACGGTGACAATGCTCATGGTGACAGTGCTCATGGTGATAGTGCTCACAGTGATAGTGCTTACGTTGACAGTGACCTTGGTGATAGTGCTCATGGTAATACTGCTCATGGTGATAGTGCTCATGGTGATACTGCCCATGGTGAAACTACCCATGGTGATTGTGCTCACGGTGATAGTGCTCATGGTGACAGTTCCCATGGTTACAGTGCCCATGATGACAGTGCTCATGGTGACAGTGCCCACGGTGACAGTGCTCACGGTGACAGTGCCCTTGGTGATACTGATCATGGTGATAGTGCTCATGGTGCCAGTTCGCATGGTGACTCTGCCCATGTTGAAAGTGCCCAGTGTGACAGTGCTCATGTTGACACTGCCCATGGTGACTGTGCTCCTCCTGGCGGTATACATGGTTGGAGTTCACATGGCGAAATTGTTATGGTGGCACCGCCCATGATGATAGTGCTCATGGTGACATTTGCCATGGTTACAGTGCTCATGGTGAGAGTTCCCATGGTGACAGTGTTCATGTTGACAGTGCCCACGGTGACAGTGCTCATGGTGAGAGTTCCCTTTGTGACAGTGCTCATCTTGAAAATGCCCATAGTGACCATTCCCATGGTGACAGTTCCCATGGTGATAGTGCATTCCGTGATAGTGCCCATGGTGACAGTTCCCATGGATACAGTGCCCATGGTGACAGTGCTCATGGTGACAGAGCCCACGGTGATACTGCTCATGGTGGCAGTTCTCATGGTGTCAGTGCCCATTATGACAGTGCTAATGGTGACAATGCCCACGGTTACAGTGCCCATGGTGACAGTTCCCATGGATACAGTGCCCATGGTGACAGTGCTCATGGTGACAGAGCCCACGGTGATAGTGCTCATGGTGGCAGTTCTCATGGTGTCAGTGCCCATAATGACAGTGCTAATGGTGACAATGCCCACGGTGACAGTGCCCATGTTGACAGTTCCCATGGATACAGTGCCCATGTTGACAGTGCTCATTTTGACATTGCCCACGGTGACAGTGCTCATGGTGACAGTGCTCACAGTGACAATACCCTTGGTGATAGTGCCCATGGTAATAGGGCTCACGGTGACACTGCCCATGGTGATAGTGCTCATGGTGATAATGCTCATGGTAATAGTGCTCATAGTGACACTGCCCATGGTGACATTGCCCATGGTGACACTGACCATAGTGACATTTCCCATTGTCGCAGTGCTCATGGTGAGAGTTCCCATGGTGACAGTGCACATGTTGACAGTTCCCATGGCGACACTCCTCATGGTGACAGTGCTCACTGTGGCAGTGCCAATGGTTAAAGTGCTCATGGTGGCAGTGTCCATGGTGGCAGTTCCCAAAGTGACAGTCCACATGGTGACATTTCCCATGGTAACAGAGCTCATGATGACAGTGTCCATGGTGACAGTGCCCATGGTGACAATGGCCATGTTGAAAATACCTACGGTGACAGTGCTCATGGTGACAGTGCCCACGGTGACTATGCTCATGGTGACAGTGCTCACGGTGACAGTGCCCTCGGTGATAGAGCTCATGGTGGCATTTCGCATGGTGACAGTGCCCATGACGACAGTGCTCATGGTTACAATGCCCACGGAGACAGTGCTCATGGTGACAGTGCTCACGGTGAGAGTGTTCACGGTGATAATGCTCGCAGTGACAGTGCTCTTGATGATAGTGCTCATGGTTAAAGTTCTCATGGTGATAGTGCTCATGGTAACACTGACCATCGTGACTTTGCTCATGCCGGCAGTGTACATGGCTGGAGTCCCCATGGTGAAATTTCTTATGCTGGCAGTGCCCATGATGATAGTGCTCATGGTGACAGTGTCCATCGTGAGAGTGCCCATGGTGACAGTGCTCATGGTGACCCTGCCCATGGTGAGAGTTCCCATGGTGACATTTCCCATGTTGACAGTGCTCATGTTGACAGTGCACACGGTGACAGTGTTAATGGTGATATTGCTCACGGTGACGGTGCCCATGGTTATAGGGCTCACGTTGATAGTGCTCATGGTGACAGTTCCCATGGTGACAGTGCTCATGGTGACATTTCCCATGGTAACAGAACTCATGATGACAGTGTCCATGGTGACAGTGCCCACGGTGATATTTCCCATGGTTACAGTGTTCATGGTGATATTGCTCACTGTGACAGTGCCCATGGTTATAGTCCTCATGGTGATAGTGCTCATGGTGACAGTTCCCATGGTGACAGTGCCCACGGTGACAGTGCTCATGGTGACATTGCCCACGGTGACAGTTCTCATGGTGACAGTGCCCATGGTGACAGTGCTCATGTTGATAGTGCCCACGGTGACAGTGCTCATGGTGACACTGCTCACAATGACAGTGCCCTTGGTGATAGTGCCCATGGTAATAGGGCTCACGGTGACACTGCCCATGGTGATATTGTTCACGGTGACACTGCCCATGGTGATAGTGCTCACGGTGATAGTGCTCACGTTGACAGTGCCCTTGGGGATAGTGCTCATGGTAATACTGCTCATGGTGATAGTGCTCATGGCGATAGTTCGCATGGTGACAGTGCCCATGTTGATAGTGCCCATGGTGGCAGTGCTCATGGTGACACTGCCCATGGTGGCTGTGCTCATGCTGGCGGTGTCCATGGTTGGAGTTCCCATGGTGAAATTCCTTATGGTAGCACTGCCCATGATGATAGTGCTCATGGTGACAGTATCCATGGTGACAGTGTCTATGGCGACAGTGTCCATGGTGATAGTGCCCACAGTGACAGTGCTCATTGTGACAGTTTCTATGGTGACAGTACCCATGATGACAGTGCTCATGGTGACAATGCCCACAGTGACAGTGCTCACGGTGAGAGTGCTCACGTTGACAGTGCCCTTGGTGATAGTACGCATGGTCATATTGCTCACGGTGACAGTGCCCATGGTGATAGTGCTCATGGTGATAGTGCTCATGGTAATAGTGATCATGGTGACACTGCCTATGGTGACAGTGCCCATGGTGACACTGCCCATAGTGATATTTGCCATGGTGACAATGCTCATGGTGAGAGTTCCTATGGTGACTGTGCTCATGTTGACAGTGCCCATGGTGACAGTGCCCACGGTGACAGTGTTCAAGGTGATAGTGCTCAACGTGATAGTTCCCATGGTAATAGTGCTGATGGTGACACTGCCCATGTTGATATTGCTCATGGTGACACTGCCCATGGTGATAGTGCTCACGGTGATAGTGCTCACGGTGACAGTGCCCTTGGTGACAGTGCCCTTGGTGATAGTGCTCATGGTGATAGTGCTCATGGTGACTTTTCGCATGGTGACAGTGCCCATGTTGAAAGTGCCCATGGTCAGCATACCCATGGTGACAGTGCCCATGGTAACAGTGCCCATGGTGACAGTGCTCATGTTGACATTGCCCATGGTGACCATTCCCATGGTCACCTTTGCCATGGTGATAGTGCTCATGGTGACAGTGCTCATGGTGACAGTGCACATGGTGACAATGCCCACACTGAAAGTGCTCACGGTGATAGTGCTCATGGTGATAATGCCCATTGTAATAGTGCTCATGGTGACAGTGCCCATGGTGATATTGCTCATGGTGACACTGCCCATGGTGATAGTGCTCACGGTGATAGTGCTCATGGTGACACTGCCCGTGATGATAGTGCTCATGGTGATAGTGCTCATGGTAATAGTGCTCATGGTGACACTACCCATGGTGACAGTGCCCATGGTGACACTGCCCATAGTGACATTTCCCATGGTGACAGTGCTCATAGTGAGAGTTCCCATGGTGACACTGCACATGGTGACAGTTCTCATGGTGACAGTGCTCACTGTGACAGTGCTCACTGTGGCAGTGCCAATGGTTACAGTGCGCATGGTGACTGTTCCGATGGTGACAGTTCCCATGGTGATAGTGCTCACCGTGATAGTGCCCATGGTGACAGTTCCCATGGATACACTGCCCATGGTGACAGTTCTCATGGTGACAGTGCCCACTGTGATAGTGCTCATGGTGGCAGTTCGCATGGTGACAGTGGCCATGATGACAGAGCTCATGGTGGCAAGGCCCACGGTAACAGTGCTCATGGTGACAGTGTTCACGATGACAGTGCCCTTGGTGATAGTACCCATGGTAATAGTGCTCACTGTGACAGTGCCCATGGTGATAGTGCTCAGGGTGATAGTGCTCATGGTAATAGTGCTCATGGTGACACTGCCCATTGTGACAGTGCCCATGGTGACACTGCCCATAATAACATTTCCCATGGTGACAGTGTTCATGGTGAGAGTTCCCATGGTGACAGTGCCCATGGTGACAGTGGCCATGTTGAAATTGCCCATGGTGACAGTGCACACCGTGACAGTGCCCATGGTGACAGTGCTCACGGTGACAGCGCTCATGGTGATAGTGCTTACGGCGATAGTGCTCACGTTGACAGTGTCCTTGGTGATAGTGTTCATAGTAATATTGCTCATGGTGGTAGTCCTTATGGTGATAGTTCGCATGGTGACTGTGCCCATGTTGAAAGTGCCCATGGTGGCAGTGTTCATGGTGACACTGACCATGGTGACTATGCTCATGCTGGTGCTATACATGGTTGGAGTTCCCATGGTGAAATTCCTTATGGTGGCACTACCTATGATGATATTGTTCATGGTGACAGTGTCCACGGTGACAGTGCCTATGGTGACAGGGCACATGGTGACAGTGCCAACGGTGACATTGCTCATGGTGACAGTGCCAACAGTGACAGTGCTCATGGTGACAGTGCCCACGGTGACAATGTCCATGGTGACAGTGCTCACGGTGACACTTCCCATGGTGATAGTGCTCACGGTGATAGTTCTCATGGTGACATTGTCCACGGTGATAGTGCTCATGGTGACAGTGCCCTTGGTGATAGTGATCATGGTGATAGTGCTCATGTAGACATTTCCCATGGTGACAGTGCTCATGTTGACAGTCCCCATGGTGACTGTGCTCATGCTGGCGGTGTATATGGTTGGAGTTACAATGGTGAAATTCCTTATGGTGGCACTGCCCATGATTATAGTGCTCATGGTGACAGTTTCCATGGTGACAGCGCCCATGGTGACAGTGCCCATGGTGACATTTCCCATGGTGATAGTGCTCATGGTGAGAGTTCCCATGGTGACAGTGCTCATCATGGCAGTGCCCATAGTGACCGTTCCCATGGTGAGAGTTCCCATGGTGATAGGGCTCATGGTTACAGTGCTCATGGTGACAGTGAACACGGTGACAGTGCCCGTAGTGACAGTGCTCATGGTGATAGTGCTCATGCTTATAGTGCCCACGGTGATAGTAGTCATGGTGAAAGTGTTCACGGAGATAGTGCTCACGGTGATAGTGCTCAGGGTGACAGTGCCCTTAATGATAGTGCTCACGGTGATAGTGCTCATGGTGACAGTTCCCATCGTGACAGTGCCCATGGTGACAGTGCGCATGGTGACAGTGCCCACGGTGACAATTCTCAGGGTGATAGTGCTCACAGTGATAGTGCTCACGGTGACAGTGCCCTGGGTGAGAGTGCCCATGTTAACAGTGTCCCTGGTGACCGTTCTCATGGTGACAGTGCTCATGATGACAGTGCCCACGGTGGCAGTGCCAATGGTTGCAGTGCTCATGGTGGCAGTATCCGTGCTGGCAGTTCGTAAGAGGACAGTGCTCATGGTGACAGTTCCCATGGTAATAAAGCTCATGATGACAGTGTCCTTTGTGATAGTGCCCATGGAGACAGTGCCCATGGTGACACAGACCCTGGTGACTGTGCTCATGCTGGTGGTGTACATGGTTGGAGTTTCCATGGTGAAATTACTCATGGTGGTACTGCTCATAATGATAGTGCTCATGGTGATAGTGTCCATGATGACAGTGTCCACGGTTACAGTGCTCATGGTGACACTGCCCATGGTGACAGTGCACACGGTGACAGTGCCCACGGTGACAGTGCTCACGGTGATAGTGCTAATGGTGATAGTGCCCATGGTAATAGTGCTCACCATGAAAGTTCCCATGGTGCTATTGCTCATGGTGACAATGCCAATGCTGTTAGTGCTCACGGTGATAGTGCTCATGGTGACAGTTCCCATGGTGACAGAGCCCATGGTGACGGAGCTCATGGTGACAGTGCCCACGGTGACAGTGCTCATGGTGACAGTGCTCACGGTGATTGTGCTCACAGTGATACTGCTCATGGTGAAAGTGCCTTTTGTGATAGTGCTCATGGTGATAGTGCTCGTAGTGATAGTGCTCATGGTGACAGTCCGCATGGTGACAGTGCCCATGTTGAAATTGCCCATGGTGACAGTGTTCATGGTGACAATGCCCATGGTGACTGTGCTCATGCTGGCAGTGTACATGGTTGGAGTTCCCATGGTGAAATTCCTCATGGTGGCCCTGCCCATGATGATAGTGCTCATGGTGACATTTCCTATGGTGACAGTGTTCATGGTAAGAGTTACCATGGTGACAGTGCTCATGTTCACAGTGCCCATGGTGACAGTGTCCATTGTGAACAGTGCCCATGGTGAGAGGGCCCATGGTGAC
Source organism: Balaenoptera ricei (assembly GCF_028023285.1). Taxonomy (NCBI): domain Eukaryota; kingdom Metazoa; phylum Chordata; class Mammalia; order Artiodactyla; family Balaenopteridae; genus Balaenoptera; species Balaenoptera ricei. The sequence continues at coordinate 103,823,479 of NC_082654.1, forward strand.
AGTGCTCATGATGAGAGTTCCCATGTTGACAGTGCCCATGGTGACAGTGCCCATGGTGACAGTGCCCATTATGATAGTGCTCCCGGTGACAGTGTCCCTGGTGATAGTGCTCATGGAGATAGTGCTCATGGTGACAGTGCCCTCGGTGACAGTGATCACGGTGATAGTGCTCATGGTGATTGTGCCCATGGTAATAGTGCTCACGGTGACAGTGCCCATGGTGATATTGCTCACGGTGACCCTGTCCATGGTGATAGTACTCACGGTGATGCTGCTCATGGTGACAGTTCCCATGGTGACAGTGCCCATGGTGACAGTGCGCATGGTGACAGTGCCCACGGTGACAGTGCTCAGGGTGATAGTGCTCACAGTGATAGTGCTCACGGTGACAGTGCTCTGGCTGATAGTGCCCATGGTGACAGTGTCCCTGGTGACCGTTCTCATGGTGACAGAGCTCATGATGACAGTGCCCACGTTGGCAGTGCCAATGGTTACAGTGGTCATGGTGGCAGTGTCCGTGCTGGCAGTTCGTAAGAGGACAGTGCTCATGGTGACAGTTCCCATGGTAATAGAGCTCATGATGACAGTGTCCTTTGTAATAGTGCCCATGGTGACAGTGCCCATGGTGACACAGCCCTTGGTGACTGTGCTCATGCTGGCAGTGTACATGGTTGGAGTTTCCATGGTGAAATTACTCATGGTGGTACTGCTCATGATGATAGTGCTCATGGTGACAGTGTCCATGATGACAGTGTCCACGGTTACAGTGCTCATGGTGACACTGCCCATGGTGACAGTGCACACGGTGACAGTGCCCACGGTGACAGTGCCCATGTTGACAGTTCCCATGGATACAGTGCCCATGTTGACAGTGCTCATTTTGACATTGCCCACGGTGACAGTGCTCATGGTGACAGTGCTCACAGTGACAATACCCTTGGTGATAGTGCCCATGGTAATAGGGCTCACGGTGACACTGCCCATGGTGATAGTGCTCATGGTGATAATGCTCATGGTAATAGTGCTCATAGTGACACTGCCCATGGTGACATTGCCCATGGTGACACTGACCATAATGACATTTCCCATTGTCGCAGTGCTCATGGTGAGAGTTCCCATGGTGACAGTGCACATGTTGACAGTTCCCATGGCGACACTCCTCATGGTGACAGTGCTCACTGTGGCAGTGCCAATGGTTAAAGTGCTCATGGTGGCAGTGTCCATGGTGGCAGTTCCCAAAGTGACAGTCCACATGGTGACATTTCCCATGGTAACAGAGCTCATGATGACAGTGTCCATGGTGACAGTGCCCATGGTGACAATGGCCATGTTGAAAATACCTACGGTGACAGTGCTCATGGTGACAGTGCCCACGGTGACTATGCTCATGGTGACAGTGCTCACGGTGACAGTGCCCTCGGTGATAGAGCTCATGGTGGCATTTCGCATGGTGACAGTGCCCATGACGACAGTGCTCATGGTTACAATGCCCACGGAGACAGTGCTCATGGTGACAGTGCTCACGGTGAGAGTGTTCACGGTGATAATGCTCGCAGTGACAGTGCTCTTGATGATAGTGCTCATGGTTAAAGTTCTCATGGTGATAGTGCTCATGGTAACACTGACCATCGTGACTTTGCTCATGCCGGCAGTGTACATGGCTGGAGTCCCCATGGTGAAATTTCTTATGCTGGCAGTGCCCATGATGATAGTGCTCATGGTGACAGTGTCCATCGTGAGAGTGCCCATGGTGACAGTGCTCATGGTGACCCTGCCCATGGTGAGAGTTCCCATGGTGACATTTCCCATGTTGACAGTGCTCATGTTGACAGTGCACACGGTGACAGTGTTAATGGTGATATTGCTCACGGTGACGGTGCCCATGGTTATAGGGCTCACGTTGATAGTGCTCATGGTGACAGTTCCCATGGTGACAGTGCTCATGGTGACATTTCCCATGGTAACAGAACTCATGATGACAGTGTCCATGGTGACAGTGCCCACGGTGATATTTCCCATGGTTACAGTGTTCATGGTGATATTGCTCACTGTGACAGTGCCCATGGTTATAGTCCTCATGGTGATAGTGCTCATGGTGACAGTTCCCATGGTGACAGTGCCCACGGTGACAGTGCTCATGGTGACATTGCCCACGGTGACAGTTCTCATGGTGACAGTGCCCATGGTGACAGTGCTCATGTTGATAGTGCCCACGGTGACAGTGCTCATGGTGACACTGCTCACAATGACAGTGCCCTTGGTGATAGTGCCCATGGTAATAGGGCTCACGGTGACACTGCCCATGGTGATATTGTTCACGGTGACACTGCCCATGGTGATAGTGCTCACGGTGATAGTGCTCACGTTGACAGTGCCCTTGGGGATAGTGCTCATGGTAATACTGCTCATGGTGATAGTGCTCATGGCGATAGTTCGCATGGTGACAGTGCCCATGTTGATAGTGCCCATGGTGGCAGTGCTCATGGTGACACTGCCCATGGTGGCTGTGCTCATGCTGGCGGTGTCCATGGTTGCAGTTCCCATGGTGAAATTCCTTATGGTAGCACTGCCCATGATGATAGTGCTCATGGTGACAGTATCCATGGTGACAGTGTCTATGGCGACAGTGTCCATGGTGATAGTGCCCACAGTGACAGTGCTCATTGTGACAGTTTCTATGGTGACAGTACCCATGATGACAGTGCTCATGGTGACAATGCCCACAGTGACAGTGCTCACGGTGAGAGTGCTCACGTTGACAGTGCCCTTGGTGATAGTACGCATGGTCATATTGCTCACGGTGACAGTGCCCATGGTGATAGTGCTCATGGTGATAGTGCTCATGGTAATAGTGATCATGGTGACACTGCCTATGGTGACAGTGCCCATGGTGACACTGCCCATAGTGATATTTGCCATGGTGACAATGCTCATGGTGAGAGTTCCTATGGTGACTGTGCTCATGTTGACAGTGCCCATGGTGACAGTGCCCACGGTGACAGTGTTCAAGGTGATAGTGCTCAACGTGATAGTTCCCATGGTAATAGTGCTGATGGTGACACTGCCCATGTTGATATTGCTCATGGTGACACTGCCCATGGTGATAGTGCTCACGGTGATAGTGCTCACGGTGACAGTGCCCTTGGTGACAGTGCCCTTGGTGATAGTGCTCATGGTGATAGTGCTCATGGTGACTTTTCGCATGGTGACAGTGCCCATGTTGAAAGTGCCCATGGTCAGCATACCCATGGTGACAGTGCCCATGGTAACAGTGCCCATGGTGACAGTGCTCATGTTGACATTGCCCATGGTGACCATTCCCATGGTCACCTTTGCCATGGTGATAGTGCTCATGGTGACAGTGCTCATGGTGACAGTGCACATGGTGACAATGCCCACACTGAAAGTGCTCACGGTGATAGTGCTCATGGTGATAATGCCCATTGTAATAGTGCTCATGGTGACAGTGCCCATGGTGATATTGCTCATGGTGACACTGCCCATGGTGATAGTGCTCACGGTGATAGTGCTCATGGTGACACTGCCCGTGATGATAGTGCTCATGGTGATAGTGCTCATGGTAATAGTGCTCATGGTGACACTACCCATGGTGACAGTGCCCATGGTGACACTGCCCATAGTGACATTTCCCATGGTGACAGTGCTCATAGTGAGAGTTCCCATGGTGACACTGCACATGGTGACAGTTCTCATGGTGACAGTGCTCACTGTGACAGTGCTCACTGTGGCAGTGCCAATGGTTACAGTGCGCATGGTGACTGTTCCGATGGTGACAGTTCCCATGGTGATAGTGCTCACCGTGATAGTGCCCATGGTGACAGTTCCCATGGATACACTGCCCATGGTGACAGTTCTCATGGTGACAGTGCCCACTGTGATAGTGCTCATGGTGGCAGTTCGCATGGTGACAGTGGCCATGATGACAGAGCTCATGGTGGCAAGGCCCACGGTAACAGTGCTCATGGTGACAGTGTTCACGATGACAGTGCCCTTGGTGATAGTACCCATGGTAATAGTGCTCACTGTGACAGTGCCCATGGTGATAGTGCTCAGGGTGATAGTGCTCATGGTAATAGTGCTCATGGTGACACTGCCCATTGTGACAGTGCCCATGGTGACACTGCCCATAATAACATTTCCCATGGTGACAGTGTTCATGGTGAGAGTTCCCATGGTGACAGTGCCCATGGTGACAGTGGCCATGTTGAAATTGCCCATGGTGACAGTGCACACCGTGACAGTGCCCATGGTGACAGTGCTCACGGTGACAGCGCTCATGGTGATAGTGCTTACGGCGATAGTGCTCACGTTGACAGTGTCCTTGGTGATAGTGTTCATAGTAATATTGCTCATGGTGGTAGTCCTTATGGTGATAGTTCGCATGGTGACTGTGCCCATGTTGAAAGTGCCCATGGTGGCAGTGTTCATGGTGACACTGACCATGGTGACTATGCTCATGCTGGTGCTATACATGGTTGGAGTTCCCATGGTGAAATTCCTTATGGTGGCACTACCTATGATGATATTGTTCATGGTGACAGTGTCCACGGTGACAGTGCCTATGGTGACAGGGCACATGGTGACAGTGCCAACGGTGACATTGCTCATGGTGACAGTGCCAACAGTGACAGTGCTCATGGTGACAGTGCCCACGGTGACAATGTCCATGGTGACAGTGCTCACGGTGACACTTCCCATGGTGATAGTGCTCACGGTGATAGTTCTCATGGTGACATTGTCCACGGTGATAGTGCTCATGGTGACAGTGCCCTTGGTGATAGTGATCATGGTGATAGTGCTCATGTAGACATTTCCCATGGTGACAGTGCTCATGTTGACAGTCCCCATGGTGACTGTGCTCATGCTGGCGGTGTATATGGTTGGAGTTACAATGGTGAAATTCCTTATGGTGGCACTGCCCATGATTATAGTGCTCATGGTGACAGTTTCCATGGTGACAGTGCCCATGGTGACAGTGCCCATGGTGACATTTCCCATGGTGATAGTGCTCATGGTGAGAGTTCCCATGGTGACAGTGCTCATCATGGCAGTGCCCATAGTGACCGTTCCCATGGTGAGAGTTCCCATGGTGATAGGGCTCATGGTTACAGTGCTCATGGTGACAGTGAACACGGTGACAGTGCCCGTAGTGACAGTGCTCATGGTGATAGTGCTCATGCTTATAGTGCCCACGGTGATAGTAGTCATGGTGAAAGTGTTCACGGAGATAGTGCTCACGGTGATAGTGCTCAGGGTGACAGTGCCCTTAATGATAGTGCTCACGGTGATAGTGCTCATGGTGACAGTTCCCATCGTGACAGTGCCCATGGTGACAGTGCGCATGGTGACAGTGCCCACGGTGACAATTCTCAGGGTGATAGTGCTCACAGTGATAGTGCTCACGGTGACAGTGCCCTGGGTGAGAGTGCCCATGTTAACAGTGTCCCTGGTGACCGTTCTCATGGTGACAGTGCTCATGATGACAGTGCCCACGGTGGCAGTGCCAATGGTTGCAGTGCTCATGGTGGCAGTATCCGTGCTGGCAGTTCGTAAGAGGACAGTGCTCATGGTGACAGTTCCCATGGTAATAAAGCTCATGATGACAGTGTCCTTTGTGATAGTGCCCATGGAGACAGTGCCCATGGTGACACAGACCCTGGTGACTGTGCTCATGCTGGTGGTGTACATGGTTGGAGTTTCCATGGTGAAATTACTCATGGTGGTACTGCTCATAATGATAGTGCTCATGGTGATAGTGTCCATGATGACAGTGTCCACGGTTACAGTGCTCATGGTGACACTGCCCATGGTGACAGTGCACACGGTGACAGTGCCCACGGTGACAGTGCTCACGGTGATAGTGCTAATGGTGATAGTGCCCATGGTAATAGTGCTCACCATGAAAGTTCCCATGGTGCTATTGCTCATGGTGACAATGCCAATGCTGTTAGTGCTCACGGTGATAGTGCTCATGGTGACAGTTCCCATGGTGACAGAGCCCATGGTGACGGAGCTCATGGTGACAGTGCCCACGGTGACAGTGCTCATGGTGACAGTGCTCACGGTGATTGTGCTCACAGTGATACTGCTCATGGTGAAAGTGCCTTTTGTGATAGTGCTCATGGTGATAGTGCTCGTAGTGATAGTGCTCATGGTGACAGTCCGCATGGTGACAGTGCCCATGTTGCAATTGCCCATGGTGACAGTGTTCATGGTGACAATGCCCATGGTGACTGTGCTCATGCTGGCAGTGTACATGGTTGGAGTTCCCATGGTGAAATTCCTCATGGTGGCCCTGCCCATGATGATAGTGCTCATGGTGACATTTCCTATGGTGACAGTGTTCATGGTAAGAGTTACCATGGTGACAGTGCTCATGTTCACAGTGCCCATGGTGACAGTGTCCATTGTGAACAGTGCCCATGGTGAGAGGGCCCATGGTGACAGTGCTCATGATGAGAGTTCCCATGTTGACAGTGCCCATGGTGACAGTGCCCATGTTGACAGTGCCCATTATGATAGTGCTCCCGGTGACAGTGTCCCTGGTGATAGTGCTCATGGAGATAGTGCTCATGGTGACAGTGCCCTCGGTGACAGTGATCACGGTGATAGTGCTCATGGTGATTGTGCCCATGGTAATAGTGCTCACGGTGACAGTGCCCATGGTGATATTGCTCACGGTGACCCTGTCCATGGTGATAGTACTCACGGTGATGCTGCTCATGGTGACAGTTCCCATGGTGACAGTGCCCATGGTGACAGTGCGCATGGTGACAGTGCCCACGGTGACAGTGCTCAGGGTGATAGTGCTCACAGTGATAGTGCTCACGGTGACAGTGCTCTGGCTGATAGTGCCCATGGTGACAGTGTCCCTGGTGACTGTTCTCATGGTGACAGTGCTCATGATGACAGTGCCCACGTTGGCAGTGCCAATGGTTACAGTGGTCATGGTGGCAGTGTCCGTGCTGGCAGTTCGTAAGAGGACAGTGCTCATGGTGACAGTTCCCATGGTAATAGAGCTCATGATGACAGTGTCCTTTGTAATAGTGCCCATGGTGACAGTGCCCATGGTGACACAGCCCTTGGTGACTGTGCTCATGCTGGCAGTGTACATGGTTGGAGTTTCCATGGTGAAATTACTCATGGTGGTACTGCTCATGATGATAGTGCTCATGGTGACAGTGTCCATGATGACAGTGTCCACGGTTACAGTGCTCATGGTGACACTGCCCATGGTGACAGTGCACACGGTGACAGTGCCCACGGTGACAGTGCTCACGGTGATAGTGCTAATGTTGATAGTGCCCATGGTAATAGTGCTCACCATGAAAGTTCCCATGGTGCTATTGCTCACGGTGACACTGCCAATGCTGTTAGTGCTCACGGTGATAGTGCTCAATGGTGACAGTTCCCATGGTGACAGAGCCCATGGTGACAGAGCTCATGGTGACAGTGCCCACGGTGACAGTGCTCACGGTGATGGTGCTCACAGTGATACTACTCATGGTGAAAGTGCCTTTTGTAATAGTGCTCATGGTGATAGTGCTCATGGTGATAGTGCTCATGATGGCACTGCCAATGGTCACAGTGCTCATGGTGGCAGTTTCCATGGTTGCAGTTACCATCTTGAAAGTTCTCATGGTGGCAGTTCCCATGATGACAGTGCTTACGGTGACAGTGCTCATAGTGACTGTTCTCACGGTGAGAGTGCTCGAGGTGATATTTCTCACTGTGAGAGTGCTCATGATGAAAGTGCTCATGGTGAGAGTGCTCACGGTATCAGTGCTCACTGTGACAGTCCTGGAGATGATAGTACTCATGGTGACACATCCCATGATGACAATGCTCCTGGTGACAATGATCATGGTGAGAGTGCTCACAGTGACAGTGCTCATGGTGGCAGTGTCCATGGTGACAGTGCTCATGGTGGCAGTTCCCATATTGATGGTGCTCATGTTGACAGTGCTCATGGTGACATTGCCCATGATGACACTTCCAATGTTGACAGTGTACATGGGGACAATGCTCATGGAAAGAGTGTCCATGGTGATAGTGCTCCTGGTGACAGTGCCCATGGTGACAGTGCCCATGGTGAAAGTTCCCATGGTGACAGTACCCACGGTGACAGTGCTCATGGTGATATTGCCCATGGTGACAGTGCTCATGGTGACAGTGCTCACGGTGATTGTGCTCACAGTGATAGTGCTCATGGTGACAGTGCCCTTTGTGATAGTGTTCATGGTGATAATGCTCATAGTGATAGTGCTCATGGTGACAGTACGCATGGTGACAGAGCCCATGGTGACAGTGCTCATGGTGACTGTGCTCATGCTGGCGGTGTACACGGTTGGAGTTCCAATGGTGAAATTCTTTATGGTGGCCCTGCCCATGATGATAGGGCTCATGGTGACAGTGTCCATGGTGACAGTGCCCATTGTGACAGTGCCCATAGTGTCATTTCCCATGGTGACAGTGCCCATGCTGACATTTCCCATGGTGACAGTGCTCATGGTGAGAGTTTCCATGGTGACAGTGCTCATGTTGACAGTGCCCACGGTGCCAGTGCTCATGGTGAGAATTCCCATGGTGACAGGGCTCATCTTGACAGTTCCCATGGATACACTGCCAATGGTGACAGTGCTCATGGTGACAGTGCCCACTGTGATAGTGCTCATGGAGGCAGTTCGCATGGTGACAGTGACCATGATGACAGTGCTCATGGTGACAGTGCCCACGGTGATAGTGCTCATGGTGACAATGCTCACGGTGACAGTGCCCTTGGTGATAGTACCCATGGTAAGAATTCTCATGGTGACAGTACCCATGGTGATAGTGCTCATGGTGATAGTGCTGATGGTAATAGTGCTCATGGTGACACTGCCCTTGGTGACAGTGCCCATGGTGACACTGCCAATAGTGACATTTACCATGGTGACAGTGCTCATGGTGAGAATTCCCATGGTGACAGTGCACATGGTGAAAATATCCATGGTGACAGTGCCCATGGTGACAGTGCCCATGGTGACATTTCCCATGGTGACAGTGTTCATGGTAAGAGTTACCATGGTGAGAGTGCTCATGTTCACAGTGCCCATGGTGACAGTTTCCATGGTCAACAGTGCCCATGGTGAGAGTGCCCATGCTGACAGTGCCCATGGTGACAGTGCCCATGGTGACAGTACTCATGGTGACACTTCCCATGATGACAATGCTCCTGGTGACAATGATCATGGTGACAGTGCTCACGGTGACAGTGCTCATGGTGGCAGTTCCCATATTGACGGTGCTCATGGTGATAGTTCTCATGGTGACAGTGCCCATGATGACAGTTCCAATGTTGACAGTGTACATGGGGACAATGCTCATGGAAAGAGTGTCCATGGTCATAGTGCTCCTGGTGACAGTGTCCATGGTTACAGTGCCCATGGTGACATTTTCCATGGTGACGGTTCCCAAGGTGACATTGTCCATGGTGACAGTGCCCATGGTTACAGTGCCCATGGTGAAAGTTCCCATGGTGACAGTGCTCAAGGTCACAATGCTCATGGTGACAGTGTCCATGGTGACAGTGCTCATGGTGACAGTGCTCACGGTGATAGTGCCCACAGTGGCAGTGCTCTAGGTGACAGTGCCCATGTTGAACAGTGCTCATGGTGACAGTGCTTATGGTGACAGTGCCCACGGTGACAGAGCAAATGGTGAGAGTGCCCATGGTGACATTTCCCTTTGTGACAGTGCTTATGGTGACAGTGGCCATGGTGACACTGGCCATGGTGACAGTGCTCATGGTGAGAGTTCCCATGGTGACAGTGCTCATATTGACAGTGCCCATGGGGACAATGCTGATGGATACAGTGTCCATGGTGATAGTGCTCCTGGGGACAGTGTAGATGGTTACAGTGCCCATGGTGACATTTTCCACAGTGACAGTGTCCATGGTGAGAGTGCCCATGGAGACAGTGTCCATAGTGACAGTGCCCATGGTGACAGTGCTCATGGTGACACTTCCCATAGTGAACAGTGTCCAGGGTGACATTTCCCATGGAGACAGTGCTCCTGGTGAGAGTTCCCATGCTGACAGTGCTCACATTGACAGTGCCCATGGTGACCGTTCCCATGTTGACACTTCCCATGGTGATAGTGCTCATGGTGACAGTGCACATGGTGACATTGCCCATGGTGACAGTGCTCACTGTGATAGTGCTCATGGTGATAGTGCCCATGGTAATAGTGCTCATGGTGACAGTGCCCATGGTGATATTGCTCACCGTGACACTACCTATGGTGATAGTGCACACGGTCATAGTGCTCATGGTGACAGACCCGATGGTGACTATGCTCATGGTGACAGTGCTCATGGTGATAGTGCTCATGGTGACAGTTCGCATGGTGATAGGGCCCATGTTGAAAGTGCCCATGGGGACACTGCTCATGGTGACACTGCCCATGTTGACTGTGCTCACGCTGGCGGTGTACATGGATGGAGTTCCGATGGTGAAATTGCTCATGGTAGCACTGCCCATGATGATAGTGCTCATGGTGACAGTGTCCATGGTGACAGTGCCTATGGTGACAGTGCCCATTTTGATAGTGCTCAGGGTGATAGTGCCCACAGTGACAGTGCTCATGGTGACAGTTCCTATGGTGACAGTGCCCATGATGACAGTGCTCATGGTGACAGTGCCCATGGTGAAAGTTCCCATGGTGACAGTACCCACGGTGACAGTGCTCATGGTGATATTGCCCATGGTGACAGTGCTCATGGTGACAGTGCTCACGGTGATTGTGCTCACAGTGATAGTGCTCATGGTGACAGTGCCCTTTGTGATAGTGTTCATGGTGATAATGCTCATAGTGATAGTGCTCATGGTGACAGTACGCATGGTGACAGAGCCCATGGTGACAGTGCTCATGGTGACTGTGCTCATGCTGGCGGTGTACACGGTTGGCGTTCCAATGGTGAAATTCTTTATGGTGGCCCTGCCCATGATGATAGGGCTCATGGTGACAGTGTCCATGGTGACAGTGCCCATTGTGACAGTGCCCATAGTGTCATTTCTCATGGTGACAGTGCCCATGCTGACATTTCCCATGGTGACAGTGCTCATGGTGAGAGTTTCCATGGTGACAGTGCTCATGTTGACAGTGCCCAGGGTGCCAGTGCTCATGGTGAGAATTCCCATGGTGACAGGGCTCATCTTGACAGTTCCCATGGATACACTGCCAATGGTGACAGTGCTCATGGTGACAGTGCCCACTGTGATAGTGCTCATGGAGGCAGTTCGCATGGTGACAGTGACCATGATGACAGTGCTCATGGTGACAGTGCCCACGGTGATAGTGCTCATGGTGACAATGCTCACGGTGACAGTGCCCTTGGTGATAGTACCCATGGTAAGAATTCTCATGGTGACAGTACCCATGGTGATAGTGCTCATGGTGATAGTGCTGATGGTAATAGTGCTCATGGTGACACTGCCCTTGGTGACAGTGCCCATGGTGACACTGCCAATAGTGACATTTACCATGGTGACAGTGCTCATGGTGAGAATTCCCATGGTGACAGTGCACATGGTGAAAATATCCATGGTGACAGCGCCCATGGTGACAGTGCCCATGGTGACATTTCCCATGGTGACAGTGTTCATGGTAAGAGTTACCATGGTGAGAGTGCTCATGTTCACAGTGCCCATGGTGACAGTTTCCATGGTCAACAGTGCCCATGGTGAGAGTGCCCATGCTGACATTCCCCTGGTGACAGTGCCCATGGTGACAGTACTCATGGTGACACTTCCCATGATGACAATGCTCCTGGTGACAATGATCATGGTGACAGTGCTCACGGTGACAGTGCTCATGGTGGCAGTTCCCATATTGACGGTGCTCATGGTGATAGTTCTCATGGTGACAGTGCCCATGATGACAGTTCCAATGTTGACAGTGTACATGGGGACAATGCTCATGGAAAGAGTGTCCATGGTCATAGTGCTCCTGGTGACAGTGTCCATGGTTACAGTGCCCATGGTGACATTTTCCATGGTGACGGTTCCCAAGGTGACATTGTCCATGGTGACAGTGCCCATGGTTACAGTGCCCATGGTGAAAGTTCCCATGGTGACAGTGCTCAAGGTCACAATGCTCATGGTGACAGTGTCCATGGTGACAGTGCTCATGGTGACAGTGCTCACGGTGATAGTGCCCACAGTGGCAGTGCTCTAGGTGACAGTGCCCATGTTGAACAGTGCTCATGGTGACAGTGCTTATGGTGACAGTGCCCACGGTGACAGAGCAAATGGTGAGAGTGCCCATGGTGACATTTCCCTTTGTGACAGTGCTTATGGTGACAGTGGCCATGGTGACACTGGCCATGGTGACAGTGCTCATGGTGAGAGTTCCCATGGTGACAGTGCTCATATTGACAGTGCCCATGGGGACAATGCTGATGGATACAGTGTCCATGGTGATAGTGCTCCTGGGGACAGTGTAGATGGTTACAGTGCCCATGGTGACATTTTCCACAGTGACAGTGTCCATGGTGAGAGTGCCCATGGAGACAGTGTCCATAGTGACAGTGCCCATGGTGACAGTGCTCATGGTGACACTTCCCATAGTGAACAGTGTCCAGGGTGACATTTCCCATGGAGACAGTGCTCCTGGTGAGAGTTCCCATGCTGACAGTGCTCACGTTGACAGTGCCCATGGTGACCGTTCCCATGTTGACACTTCCCATGGTGATAGTGCTCATGGTGACAGTGCTCATGGTGACAGTGCACATGGTGACATTGCCCACGGTGACAGTGCTCACTGTGATAGTGCTCATGGTGATAGTGCCCATGGTAATAGTGCTCATGGTGACAGTGCCCATGGTGATATTGCTCACCGTGACACTACCTATGGTGATAGTGCACACGGTCATAGTGCTCATGGTGACAGACCCGATGGTGACTATGCTCATGGTGACAGTGCTCATGGTGATAGTGCTCATGGTGACAGTTCGCAGGGTGATAGGGCCCATGTTGAAAGTGCCCATGGGGACACTGCTCATGGTGACACTGCCCATGTTGACTGTGCTCACGCTGGCGGTGTACATGGATGGAGTTCCGATGGTGAAATTGCTCATGGTAGCACTGCCCATGATGATAGTGCTCATGGTGACAGTGTCCATGGTGACAGTGCCTATGGTGACAGTGCCCATTTTGATAGTGCTCAGGGTGATAGTGCCCACAGTGACAGTGCTCATGGTGACAGTTCCTATGGTGACAGTGCCCATGATGACAGTGCTCATGGTGACAGTGCCCTTGGTGATAGTACCCTTGTTAATAGTGCTCATGGTGACAGTGCGATGGTGATATTGCTCACAGTGACACTGCCCATGGTGATAGTGCTCACGGTGATAGTGCTCATGGTGACAGTTCCCATGGTGACAGTGCCCACAGTGACAGTGCTCATGGTGACATTGCCCATGGTGACAGTGCTCATGGTGACAGTTCGCATGGAGACAGTGCCCATGGTGACATTGCTCATGGTGACACAGCCCATGGTGACTGTGCTAAAGCTGGTGGTGTACACGGTTGAAGTTCTCATGGTGAAATTCCTCATGGTGGCACTGCCCATGATGATAGTGCCCATGGTGACATTTCCCATGGTGACAGTGCTCATGGTGAGAGTTCCCATGGTGACAGTGCTCATCTTGACAGTGCCCATGGTGACCATTCCCATGGTGACAGTTCACATGGTGATAGTGCTCATGGTGACAGTGCACACTATGACAGTGCCCACGGTGACAGTGCTCACGGTGATAGTGCTCATGGTGATATTGCCCATGGTAATAGTGCTCACAGTCACAGTGCCCTTGGTGATATTGCTCACGGTGACCCTGCCCATGGTGATAGTGCTCACGGTGATAGTGCTCAGGGTGAAAGTCCCCATGGTTACAGTGCCCATGGTGACAGTGCTCATTGTGACAGTGCCCATGGTGACAGTGCTCATGGTGAAATTGCTCACGCTGATAGTGCTCATGGAGATAGTTCGCATGGTGACAGGGCCCATGTTGAAAGTGCCCATGGTGACAGTGCTCATAGTGGCACTGCCCATAATGACTGTGCTCATGCTGGCGTTGTACTTGGTTGGAGTTCCGATGGTGAAATTCCTCATGGTAGCACTGCCGATGATGATAGTGCTCATGGTGACAGTGTCCATGGTGACAGTGCCTATGGTGACAGTGCCCACGGTGATAGTGCCCACAGTGACAGTGCTCACTGTGACATTTCCTATGGTGACAGTGCTCAGGATGACAGTGCTCATGTTGATAGTGCCCACTGTGACAGTGCACACGGTGACAGTGCTCATGGTGACAGTGCCCTTGGTGATAGTGCTCATGGTGATAGTGCTCATGGTGACTTTTCGCATGGTGACAGTGCCCATGTTGAAAGTGCCCATGGTCAGCATACCCATGGTGACAGTGCCCATGGTGACAGTGCCCATGGTGACAGTGCTCATGTTGACATTGCCCATGGTGACCATTCCCATGGTCAACTTTGCCATGGTGATAGTGCTCATGGTGACAGTGCTCATGGTGACAGTGCACATGGTGACAATGCCCACACTGAAAGTGCTCACGGTGATAGTGCTCATGGTGATAATGCCCATTGTAATAGTGCTCATGGTGACAGTGCCCATGGTGATATTGCTCATGGTGACACTACCCATGGTGATAGTGCTCACGGTGATAGTGCTCATGGTGGCACTGCCCGTGATGATAGTGCTCATGGTGATAGTGCTCATGGTAATAGTGCTCATGGTGACACTACCCATGGTGACAGTGCCCATGGTGACACTGCCCATAGTGACATTTCCCATGGTGACAGTGCTCATAGTGAGAGTTCCCATGGTGACACTGCACATGGTGACAGTTCCCATGGTGACAGTGCTCACTGTGACAGTGCTCACTGTGGCAGTGCCAATGGTTACAGTGCGCATGGTGACTGTTCCGATGGTGACAGTTCCCATGGTGATAGTGCTCACCATGATAGTGCCCATGGTGACAGTTCCCATGGATACACTGCCCATGGTGACAGTTCTCATGGTGACAGTGCCCACTGTGATAGTGCTCATGGTGGCAGTCCGCATGGTGACAGTGGCCATGATGACAGTGCTCATGGTGGCAAGGCCCACGGTAACAGTGCTCATGGTGACAGTGTTCACGATGACAGTGCCCTTGGTGATAGTACCCATGGTAATAGTGCTCACTGTGACAGTGCCCATGGTGATAGTGCTCATGGTGATACTGCTCATGGTAATAGTGCTCATGGTGACACTGCCCATGGTGACAGTGCCCAAGGTGACACTGCCCATAATGACATTTCCCATGGTGACAGTGTTCATGGTGAGAGTTCCCATGGTGACAGTGCCCATGGTGACAGTGGCCATGTTGAAATTGCCCATGGTGACAGTGCTCACGGTGACAGTGCTCATGGTGATAGTGCTTACGGTGATAGTGCTGACGTTGACAGTGTCCTTGGTGATAGTGTTCATAGTAATATTGCTCATGGTGGTAGTCCTTATGGTGATAGTTCGCATGGTGACTGTGCCCATGTTGAAAGTGCCCATGGTGGCAGTGTTCATGGTGACACTGACCATGATGACTATGCTCATGCTGGTGCTATACATGGTTGGAGTTCCCATGGTGAAATTCCTTATGGTGGCACTGCCTATGATGATATTGTTCATGGTGACAGTGTCCACGGTGACAGTGCCTATGGTGACAGGGCACATGGTGACAGTGCCAATGGTGACATTGCTCATGGTGACAGTACCAACAGTGACAGTGCTCATGGTGACAGTGCTCATGGTGACAGTGCCCACGGTGACAATGTCCATGGTGACAGTTCTCACGGTGACACTTCCCATGGTGATAGTGCTCACGGTGATAGTTCTCATGGTGACATTGTCCACGGTGATAGTGCTCATGGTGACAGTGCCCTTGGTGATAGTGATCATGGTGATAGTGCTCATGTAGACATTTCCCATGGTGACAGTGCTCATGTTGACAGTCCCCATGGTGACTGTGCTCATGCTGGCGGTGTATATGGTTGGTGTTACAATGGTGAAATTCCTTATGGTGGCACTGCCCATGATTATAGTGCTCATGGTGACAGTTTCCATGGTGACAGCGCCCATGGTGACAGTGCCCATGGTGACAGTGCCCATGGTGATAGTGCTCATGGTGAGAGTTCCCATGGTGACAGTGCTCATCATGGCAGTGCCCATAGTGACTGTTCCCATGGTGACAGTTCCCATGGTGATAGGGCTCATGGTTACAGTGCTCATGGTGACAGTGAACACGGTGACAGTGCCCGCAGTGACAGTGCTCATGGTGATAGTGCTCATGCTTATAGTGCCCACGGTGATAGTAGTCATGGTGAAAGTGTTCACGGAGATAGTGCTCACGGTGACACTGCCCATGTTGATAGTGGTCACGGTGATAGTGCTCATGGTGACAGTTCCCATGGTTACAGGGCCCATGGTGACAGTTCTCATGGTGACAGTGCTCACGGTGATAGTTCTCACGGTGACAGTGTCCGTGGTGATAGTGCACATGGTGATAGTGCTCATGGTGATAGTGCTCATGGTGACACTGCCCATGGTGACTGTGCTCATGCTGGCGGTGTACATGGTTGGAGTTCCGATGGTGAAATTCCTCATGGTAGCACAGCCCATGATGATAGTGCTCATGGTGACAGTGTCCATGGTGACAGTGCCCATGGTGACATTTCCCATGGTGACAGTGTTCATGGTAAGAGTTTACATGGTGACAGTGCTCATGTTCACAGTGCCCATGGTGACAGTGTCCATGGCCAGCAGTGCCCATGGTGACATTTTCCATGGTGACGGTTCCCAAGGTGACATTGTCCATGGTGACAGTGCCCATGGTTACAGTGCCCATGCTGAAAGTTCCCATGGTGACAGTGCTCAAGGTCACAATGCTCATGGTGACAGTGTCCATGGTGACAGTGCTCATGGTGACAGTGCTCACGGTGATAGTGCCCACAGTGGCAGTGCTCTAGGTGACAGTGCCCATGTTGAACAGTGCTCATGGTGACAGTGCCCACGGTGACAGAGCAAATGGTGAGAGTGCCCATGGTGACATTTCCCTTTGTGACAGTGCTTATGGTGACAGTGGCCATGGTGACACTGGCCATGGTGACAGTGCTCATGGTGAGAGTTCCCATGGTGACAGTGCTCATATTGACAGTGCCCATGGGGACAATGCTGATGGATACAGTGTCCATGGTGATAGTGCTCCTGGGGACAGTGTAGATGGTTACAGTGCCCATGGTGACATTTTCCACAGTGACAGTGTCCATGGTGAGAGTGCCCATGGAGACAGTGTCCATAGTGACAGTGCCCATGGTGACAGTGCTCATGGTGACACTTCCCATAGTGAACAGTGTCCAGGGTGACATTTCCCATGGAGACAGTGCTCCTGGTGAGAGTTCCCATGCTGACAGTGCACATGGTGACATTGCCCACGGTGACAGTGCTCACTGTGATAGTGCTCATGGTGATAGTGCCCATGGTAATAGTGCTCATGGTGACAGTGCCCATGGTGATATTGCTCACCGTGACACTACCTATGGTGATAGTGCACACGGTCATAGTGCTCATGGTGACAGACCCGATGGTGACTATGCTCATGGTGACAGTGCTCATGGTGATAGTGCTCATGGTGACAGTTCGCATGGTGATAGGGCCCATGTTGAAAGTGCCCATGGGGACACTGCTCATGGTGACACTGCCCATGTTGACTGTGCTCACGCTGGCGGTGTACATGGATGGAGTTCCGATGGTGAAATTGCTCATGGTAGCACTGCCCATGATGATAGTGCTCATGGTGACAGTGTCCATGGTGACAGTGCCTATGGTGACAGTGCCCATTTTGATAGTGCTCAGGGTGATAGTGCCCACAGTGACAGTGCTCATGGTGACAGTTCCTATGGTGACAGTGCCCATGATGACAGTGCTCATGGTGACAGTGCCCTTGGTGATAGTACCCTTGTTAATAGTGCTCATGGTGACAGTGCGATGGTGATATTGCTCACAGTGACACTGCCCATGGTGATAGTGCTCACGGTGATAGTGCTCATGGTGACAGTTCCCATGGTGACAGTGCCCACAGTGACAGTGCTCATGGTGACATTGCCCATGGTGACAGTGCTCATGGTGACAGTTCGCATGGAGACAGTGCCCATGGTGACACTGCTCATGGTGACACAGCCCATGGTGACTGTGCTAAAGCTGGTGGTGTACACGGTTGAAGTTCTCATGGTGAAATTCCTCATGGTGGCACTGCCCATGATGATAGTGCCCATGGTGACATTTCCCATGGTGACAGTGCTCATGGTGAGAGTTCCCATGGTGACAGTGCTCATCTTGACAGTGCCCATGGTGACCATTCCCATGGTGACAGTTCACATGGTGATAGTGCTCATGGTGACAGTGCACACGATGACAGTGCCCACGGTGACAGTGCTCACGGTGATAGTGCTCATGGTGATATTGCCCATGGTAATAGTGCTCACAGTCACAGTGCCCTTGGTGATATTGCTCACGGTGACCCTGCCCATGGTGATAGTGCTCACGGTGATAGTGCTCAGGGTGAAAGTCCCCATGGTTACAGTGCCCATGGTGACAGTGCTCATTGTGACAGTGCCCATGGTGACAGTGCTCATGGTGAAATTGCTCACGCTGATAGTGCTCATGGAGATAGTTCGCATGGTGACAGGGCCCATGTTGAAAGTGCCCATGGTGACAGTGCTCATAGTGGCACTGCCCATAATGACTGTGCTCATGCTGGCGTTGTACTTGGTTGGAGTTCCGATGGTGAAATTCCTCATGGTAGCACTGCCGATGATGATAGTGCTCATGGTGACAGTGTCCATGGTGACAGTGCCTATGGTGACAGTGCCCACGGTGATAGTGCCCACAGTGACAGTGCTCACTGTGACATTTCCTATGGTGACAGTGCTCAGGATGACAGTGCTCATGTTGATAGTGCCCACTGTGACAGTGCACACGGTGACAGTGCTCATGGTGACAGTGCCCTTGGTGATAGTGCTCATGGTGATAGTGCTCATGGTGACTTTTCGCATGGTGACAGTGCCCATGTTGAAAGTGCCCATGGTCAGCATACCCATGGTGACAGTGCCCATGGTGACAGTGCCCATGGTGACAGTGCTCATGTTGACATTGCCCATGGTGACCATTCCCATGGTCAACTTTGCCATGGTGATAGTGCTCATGGTGACAGTGCTCATGGTGACAGTGCACATGGTGACAATGCCCACACTGAAAGTGCTCACGGTGATAGTGCTCATGGTGATAATGCCCATTGTAATAGTGCTCATGGTGACAGTGCCCATGGTGATATTGCTCATGGTGACACTACCCATGGTGATAGTGCTCACGGTGATAGTGCTCATGGTGGCACTGCCCGTGATGATAGTGCTCATGGTGATAGTGCTCATGGTAATAGTGCTCATGGTGACACTACCCATGGTGACAGTGCCCATGGTGACACTGCCCATAGTGACATTTCCCATGGTGACAGTGCTCATAGTGAGAGTTCCCATGGTGACACTGCACATGGTGACAGTTCCCATGGTGACAGTGCTCACTGTGACAGTGCTCACTGTGGCAGTGCCAATGGTTACAGTGTGCATGGTGACTGTTCCGATGGTGACAGTTCCCATGGTGATAGTGCTCACCATGATAGTGCCCATGGTGACAGTTCCCATGGATACACTGCCCATGGTGACAGTTCTCATGGTGACAGTGCCCACTGTGATAGTGCTCATGGTGGCAGTCCGCATGGTGACAGTGGCCATGATGACAGTGCTCATGGTGGCAAGGCCCACGGTAACAGTGCTCATGGTGACAGTGTTCACGATGACAGTGCCCTTGGTGATAGTACCCATGGTAATAGTGCTCACTGTGACAGTGCCCATGGTGATAGTGCTCATGGTGATACTGCTCATGGTAATAGTGCTCATGGTGACACTGCCCATGGTGACAGTGCCCAAGGTGACACTGCCCATAATGACATTTCCCATGGTGACAGTGTTCATGGTGAGAGTTCCCATGGTGACAGTGCCCATGGTGACAGTGGCCATGTTGAAATTGCCCATGGTGACAGTGCTCACGGTGACAGTGCTCATGGTGATAGTGCTTACGGTGATAGTGCTCACGTTGACAGTGTCCTTGGTGATAGTGTTCATAGTAATATTGCTCATGGTGGTAGTCCTTATGGTGATAGTTCGCATGGTGACTGTGCCCATGTTGAAAGTGCCCATGGTGGCAGTGTTCATGGTGACACTGACCATGATGACTATGCTCATGCTGGTGCTATACATGGTTGGAGTTCCCATGGTGAAATTCCTTATGGTGGCACTGCCTATGATGATATTGTTCATGGTGACAGTGTCCACGGTGACAGTGCCTATGGTGACAGGGCACATGGTGACAGTGCCAATGGTGACATTGCTCATGGTGACAGTACCAACAGTGACAGTGCTCATGGTGACAGTGCTCATGGTGACAGTGCCCACGGTGACAATGTCCATGGTGACAGTTCTCACGGTGACACTTCCCATGGTGATAGTGCTCACGGTGATAGTTCTCATGGTGACATTGTCCACGGTGATAGTGCTCATGGTGACAGTGCCCTTGGTGATAGTGATCATGGTGATAGTGCTCATGTAGACATTTCCCATGGTGACAGTGCTCATGTTGACAGTCCCCATGGTGACTGTGCTCATGCTGGCGGTGTATATGGTTGGTGTTACAATGGTGAAATTCCTTATGGTGGCACTGCCCATGATTATAGTGCTCATGGTGACAGTTTCCATGGTGACAGCGCCCATGGTGACAGTGCCCATGGTGACAGTGCCCATGGTGATAGTGCTCATGGTGAGAGTTCCCATGGTGACAGTGCTCATCATGGCAGTGCCCATAGTGACTGTTCCCATGGTGACAGTTCCCATGGTGATAGGGCTCATGGTTACAGTGCTCATGGTGACAGTGAACACGGTGACAGTGCCCGCAGTGACAGTGCTCATGGTGATAGTGCTCATGATTATAGTGCCCACGGTGATAGTAGTCATGGTGAAAGTGTTCACGGAGATAGTGCTCACGGTGACACTGCCCATGTTGATAGTGGTCACGGTGATAGTGCTCATGGTGACAGTTCCCATGGTTACAGGGCCCATGGTGACAGTTCTCATGGTGACAGTGCTCACGGTGATAGTTCTCACGGTGACAGTGTCCGTGGTGATAGTGCACATGGTGATAGTGCTCATGGTGATAGTGCTCATGGTGACACTGCCCATGGTGACTGTGCTCATGCTGGCGGTGTACATGGTTGGAGTTCCGATGGTGAAATTCCTCATGGTAGCACAGCCCATGATGATAGTGCTCATGGTGACAGTGTCCATGGTGACAGTGCCCATGGTGACATTTCCCATGGTGACAGTGTTCATGGTAAGAGTTTACATGGTGACAGTGCTCATGTTCACAGTGCCCATGGTGACAGTGTCCATGGCCAACAGTGCCCATGGTGACATTTTCCATGGTGACGGTTCCCAAGGTGACATTGTCCATGGTGACAGTGCCCATGGTTACAGTGCCCATGGTGAAAGTTCCCATGGTGACAGTGCTCAAGGTCACAATGCTCATGGTGACAGTGTCCATGTTGACAGTGCTCATGGTGACAGTGCTCACGGTGATAGTGCCCACAGTGGCAGTGCTCTAGGTGACAGTGCCCATGTTGAACAGTGCTCATGGTGACAGTGCCCACGGTGACAGAGCAAATGGTGAGAGTGCCCATGGTGACATTTCCCTTTGTGACAGTGCTTATGGTGACAGTGGCCATGGTGACACTGGCCATGGTGACAGTGCTCATGGTGAGAGTTCCCATGGTGACAGTGCTCATATTGACAGTGCCCATGGGGACAATGCTGATGGATACAGTGTCCATGGTGATAGTGCTCCTGGGGACAGTGTAGATGGTTACAGTGCCCATGGTGACATTTTCCACAGTGACAGTGTCCATGGTGAGAGTGCCCATGGAGACAGTGTCCATAGTGACAGTGCCCATGGTGACAGTGCTCATGGTGACACTTCCCATAGTGAACAGTGTCCAGGGTGACATTTCCCATGGAGACAGTGCTCCTGGTGAGAGTTCCCATGCTGACAGTGCTCACGTTGACAGTGCCCATGGTGACCGTTCCCATGTTGACACTTCCCATGGTGATAGTGCTCATGGTGACAGTGCTCATGGTGACAGTGCACATGGTGACATTGCCCACGGTGACAGTGCTCACTGTGATAGTGCTCATGGTGATAGTGCCCATGGTAATAGTGCTCATGGTGACAGTGCCCATGGTGATATTGCTCACCGTGACACTACCTATGGTGATAGTGCACACGGTCATAGTGCTCATGGTGACAGACCCGATGGTGACTATGCTCATGGTGACAGTGCTCATGGTGATAGTGCTCATGGTGACAGTTCGCATGGTGATAGGGCCCATGTTGAAAGTGCCCATGGGGACACTGCTCATGGTGACACTGCCCATGTTGACTGTGCTCACGCTGGCGGTGTACATGGATGGAGTTCCGATGGTGAAATTGCTCATGGTAGCACTGCCCATGATGATAGTGCTCATGGTGACAGTGTCCATGGTGACAGTGCCTATGGTGACAGTGCCCATTTTGATAGTGCTCAGGGTGATAGTGCCCACAGTGACAGTGCTCATGGTGACAGTTCCTATGGTGACAGTGCCCATGATGACAGTGCTCATGGTGACAGTGCCCTTGGTGATAGTACCCTTGTTAATAGTGCTCATGGTGACAGTGCGATGGTGATATTGCTCACAGTGACACTGCCCATGGTGATAGTGCTCACGGTGATAGTGCTCATGGTGACAGTTCCCATGGTGACAGTGCCCACAGTGACAATGCTCATGGTGACATTGCCCATGGTGACAGTGCTCATGGTGACAGTTCGCATGGAGACAGTGCCCATGGTGACACTGCTCATGGTGACACAGCCCATGGTGACTGTGCTAAAGCTGGTGGTGTACACGGTTGAAGTTCTCATGGTGAAATTCCTCATGGTGGCACTGCCCATGATGATAGTGCCCATGGTGACATTTCCCATGGTGACAGTGCTCATGGTGAGAGTTCCCATGGTGACAGTGCTCATCTTGACAGTGCCCATGGTGACCATTCCCATGGAGACAGTTCACATGGTGATAGTGCTCATGGTGACAGTGCACACGATGACAGTGCCCACGGTGACAGTGCTCACGGTGATAGTGCTCATGGTGATATTGCCCATGGTAATAGTGCTCACAGTCACAGTGCCCTTGGTGATATTGCTCACGGTGACCCTGCCCATGGTGATAGTGCTCACGGTGATAGTGCTCAGGGTGAAAGTCCCCATGGTTACAGTGCCCATGGTGACAGTGCTCATTGTGACAGTGCCCATGGTGACAGTGCTCATGGTGAAATTGCTCACGCTGATAGTGCTCATGGAGATAGTTCGCATGGTGACAGGGCCCATGTTGAAAGTGCCCATGGTGACAGTGCTCATAGTGGCACTGCCCATAATGACTGTGCTCATGCTGGCGTTGTACTTGGTTGGAGTTCCGATGGTGAAATTCCTCATGGTAGCACTGCCGATGATGATAGTGCTCATGGTGACAGTGTCCATGGTGACAGTGCCTATGGTGACAGTGCCCACGGTGATAGTGCCCACAGTGACAGTGCTCACTGTGACATTTCCTATGGTGACAGTGCTCAGGATGACAGTGCTCCTGTTGATAGTGCCCACTGTGACAGTGCACACGGTGACAGTGCTCATGGTGACAGTGCCCTTGGTGATAGTGCTCATGGTGATAGTGCTCATGGTGACTTTTCGCATGGTGACAGTGCCCATGTTGAAAGTGCCCATGGTCAGCATACCCATGGTGACAGTGCCCATGGTGACAGTGCCCATGGTGACAGTGCTCATGTTGACATTGCCCATGGTGACCATTCCCATGGTCAACTTTGCCATGGTGATAGTGCTCATGGTGACAGTGCTCATGGTGACAGTGCACATGGTGACAATGCCCACACTGAAAGTGCTCACGGTGATAGTGCTCATGGTGATAATGCCCATTGTAATAGTGCTCATGGTGACAGTGCCCATGGTGATATTGCTCATGGTGACACTACCCATGGTGATAGTGCTCACGGTGATAGTGCTCATGGTGGCACTGCCCGTGATGATAGTGCTCATGGTGATAGTGCTCATGGTAATAGTGCTCATGGTGACACTACCCATGGTGACAGTGCCCATGGTGACACTGCCCATAGTGACATTTCCCATGGTGACAGTGCTCATAGTGAGAGTTCCCATGGTGACACTGCACATGGTGACAGTTCCCATGGTGACAGTGCTCACTGTGACAGTGCTCACTGTGGCAGTGCCAATGGTTAGAGTGCGCATGGTGACTGTTCCGATGGTGACAGTTCCCATGGTGATAGTGCTCACCATGATAGTGCCCATGGTGACAGTTCCCATGGATACACTGCCCATGGTGACAGTTCTCATGGTGACAGTGCCCACTGTGATAGTGCTCATGGTGGCAGTCCGCATGGTGACAGTGGCCATGATGACAGTGCTCATGGTGGCAAGGCCCACGGTAACAGTGCTCATGGTGACAGTGTTCACGATGACAGTGCCCTTGGTGATAGTACCCATGGTAATAGTGCTCACTGTGACAGTGCCCATGGTGATAGTGCTCATGGTGATACTGCTCATGGTAATAGTGCTCATGGTGACACTGCCCATGGTGACAGTGCCCAAGGTGACACTGCCCATAATGACATTTCCCATGGTGACAGTGTTCATGGTGAGAGTTCCCATGGTGACAGTGCCCATGGTGACAGTGGCCATGTTGAAATTGCCCATGGTGACAGTGCTCACGGTGACAGTGCTCATGGTGATAGTGCTTACGGTGATAGTGCTGACGTTGACAGTGTCCTTGGTGATAGTGTTCATAGTAATATTGCTCATGGTGGTAGTCCTTATGGTGATAGTTCGCATGGTGACTGTGCCCATGTTGAAAGTGCCCATGGTGGCAGTGTTCATGGTGACACTGACCATGATGACTATGCTCATGCTGGTGCTATACATGGTTGGAGTTCCCATGGTGAAATTCCTTATGGTGGCACTGCCTATGATGATATTGTTCATGGTGACAGTGTCCACGGTGACAGTGCCTATGGTGACAGGGCACATGGTGACAGTGCCAATGGTGACATTGCTCATGGTGACAGTACCAACAGTGACAGTGCTCATGGTGACAGTGCTCATGGTGACAGTGCCCACGGTGACAATGTCCATGGTGACAGTTCTCACGGTGACACTTCCCATGGTGATAGTGCTCACGGTGATAGTTCTCATGGTGACATTGTCCATGGTGATAGTGCTCATGGTGACAGTGCCCTTGGTGATAGTGATCATGGTGATAGTGCTCATGTAGACATTTCCCATGGTGACAGTGCTCATGTTGACAGTCCCCATGGTGACTGTGCTCATGCTGGCGGTGTATATGGTTGGTGTTACAATGGTGAAATTCCTTATGGTGGCACTGCCCATGATTATAGTGCTCATGGTGACAGTTTCCATGGTGACAGCGCCCATGGTGACAGTGCCCATGGTGACAGTGCCCATGGTGACAGTGCCCATGGTGATAGTGCTCATGGTGAGAGTTCCCATGGTGACAGTGCTCATCATGGCAGTGCCCATAGTGACTGTTCCCATGGTGACAGTTCCCATGGTGATAGGGCTCATGGTTACAGTGCTCATGGTGACAGTGAACACGGTGACAGTGCCCGCAGTGACAGTGCTCATGGTGATAGTGCTCATGCTTATAGTGCCCACGGTGATAGTAGTCATGGTGAAAGTGTTCACGGAGATAGTGCTCACGGTGACACTGCCCATGTTGATAGTGGTCACGGTGATAGTGCTCATGGTGACAGTTCCCATGGTTACAGGGCCCATGGTGACAGTTCTCATGGTGACAGTGCTCACGGTGATAGTTCTCACGGTGACAGTGTCCGTGGTGATAGTGCACATGGTGATAGTGCTCATGGTGATAGTGCTCATGGTGACACTGCCCATGGTGACTGTGCTCATGCTGGCGGTGTACATGGTTGGAGTTCCGATGGTGAAATTCCTCATGGTAGCACAGCCCATGATGATAGTGCTCATGGTGACAGTGTCCATGGTGACAGTGCCCATGGTGACATTTCCCATGGTGACAGTGTTCATGGTAAGAGTTTACATGGTGACAGTGCTCATGTTCACAGTGCCCATGGTGACAGTGTCCATGGCCAACAGTGCCCATGGTGACATTTTCCATGGTGACGGTTCCCAAGGTGACATTGTCCATGGTGACAGTGCCCATGGTTACAGTGCCCATGGTGAAAGTTCCCATGGTGACAGTGCTCAAGGTCACAATGCTCATGGTGACAGTGTCCATGTTGACAGTGCTCATGGTGACAGTGCTCACGGTGATAGTGCCCACAGTGGCAGTGCTCTAGGTGACAGTGCCCATGTTGAACAGTGCTCATGGTGACAGTGCCCACGGTGACAGAGCAAATGGTGAGAGTGCCCATGGTGACATTTCCCTTTGTGACAGTGCTTATGGTGACAGTGGCCATGGTGACACTGGCCATGGTGACAGTGCTCATGGTGAGAGTTCCCATGGTGACAGTGCTCATATTGACAGTGCCCATGGGGACAATGCTGATGGATACAGTGTCCATGGTGATAGTGCTCCTGGGGACAGTGTAGATGGTTACAGTGCCCATGGTGACATTTTCCACAGTGACAGTGTCCATGGTGAGAGTGCCCATGGAGACAGTGTCCATAGTGACAGTGCCCATGGTGACAGTGCTCATGGTGACACTTCCCATAGTGAACAGTGTCCAGGGTGACATTTCCCATGGAGACAGTGCTCCTGGTGAGAGTTCCCATGCTGACAGTGCTCACGTTGACAGTGCCCATGGTGACCGTTCCCATGTTGACACTTCCCATGGTGATAGTGCTCATGGTGACAGTGCTCATGGTGACAGTGCACATGGTGACATTGCCCACGGTGACAGTGCTCACTGTGATAGTGCTCATGGTGATAGTGCCCATGGTAATAGTGCTCATGGTGACAGTGCCCATGGTGATATTGCTCACCGTGACACTACCTATGGTGATAGTGCACACGGTCATAGTGCTCATGGTGACAGACCCGATGGTGACTATGCTCATGGTGACAGTGCTCATGGTGATAGTGCTCATGGTGACAGTTCGCATGGTGATAGGGCCCATGTTGAAAGTGCCCATGGGGACACTGCTCATGGTGACACTGCCCATGTTGACTGTGCTCACGCTGGCGGTGTACATGGATGGAGTTCCGATGGTGAAATTGCTCATGGTAGCACTGCCCATGATGATAGTGCTCATGGTGACAGTGTCCATGGTGACAGTGCCTATGGTGGCAGTGCCCATTTTGATAGTGCTCAGGGTGATAGTGCCCACAGTGACAGTGCTCATGGTGACAGTTCCTATGGTGACAGTGCCCATGATGACAGTGCTCATGGTGACAGTGCCCTTGGTGATAGTACCCTTGTTAATAGTGCTCATGGTGACAGTGCGATGGTGATATTGCTCACAGTGACACTGCCCATGGTGATAGTGCTCACGGTGATAGTGCTCATGGTGACAGTTCCCATGGTGACAGTGCCCACAGTGACAGTGCTCATGGTGACATTGCCCATGGTGACAGTGCTCATGGTGACAGTTCGCATGGAGACAGTGCCCATGGTGACACTGCTCATGGTGACACAGCCCATGGTGACTGTGCTAAAGCTGGTGGTGAACACGGTTGAAGTTCTCATGGTGAAATTCCTCATGGTGGCACTGCCCATGATGATAGTGCCCATGGTGACATTTCCCATGGTGACAGTGCTCATGGTGAGAGTTCCCATGGTGACAGTGCTCATCTTGACAGTGCCCATGGTGACCATTCCCATGGAGACAGTTCACATGGTGATAGTGCTCATGGTGACAGTGCACACGATGACAGTGCCCACGGTGACAGTGCTCACGGTGATAGTGCTCATGGTGATATTGCCCATGGTAATAGTGCTCACAGTCACAGTGCCCTTGGTGATATTGCTCACGGTGACCCTGCCCATGGTGATAGTGCTCACGGTGATAGTGCTCAGGGTGAAAGTCCCCATGGTTACAGTGCCCATGATGACAGTGCTCATTGTGACAGTGCCCATGGTGACAGTGCTCATGGTGAAATTGCTCACGCTGATAGTGCTCATGGAGATAGTTCGCATGGTGACAGGGCCCATGTTGAAAGTGCCCATGGTGACAGTGCTCATAGTGGCACTGCCCATAATGACTGTGCTCATGCTGGCGTTGTACTTGGTTGGAGTTCCGATGGTGAAATTCCTCATGGTAGCACTGCCGATGATGATAGTGCTCATGGTGACAGTGTCCATGGTGACAGTGCCTATGGTGACAGTGCCCACGGTGATAGTGCCCACAGTGACAGTGCTCACTGTGACATTTCCTATGGTGACAGTGCTCAGGATGACAGTGCTCATGTTGATAGTGCCCACTGTGACAGTGCACACGGTGACAGTGCTCATGGTGACAGTGCCCTTGGTGATAGTGCTCATGGTGATAGTGCTCATGGTGACTTTTCGCATGGTGACAGTGCCCATGTTGAAAGTGCCCATGGTCAGCATACCCATGGTGACAGTGCCCATGGTGACAGTGCCCATGGTGACAGTGCTCATGTTGACATTGCCCATGGTGACCATTCCCATGGTCAACTTTGCCATGGTGATAGTGCTCATGGTGACAGTGCTCATGGTGACAGTGCACATGGTGACAATGCCCACACTGAAAGTGCTCACGGTGATAGTGCTCATGGTGATAATGCCCATTGTAATAGTGCTCATGGTGACAGTGCCCATGGTGATATTGCTCATGGTGACACTACCCATGGTGATAGTGCTCACGGTGATAGTGCTCATGGTGGCACTGCCCGTGATGATAGTGCTCATGGTGATAGTGCTCATGGTAATAGTGCTCATGGTGACACTACCCATGGTGACAGTGCCCATGGTGACACTGCCCATAGTGACATTTCCCATGGTGACAGTGCTCATAGTGAGAGTTCCCATGGTGACACTGCACATGGTGACAGTTCCCATGGTGACAGTGCTCACTGTGACAGTGCTCACTGTGGCAGTGCCAATGGTTACAGTGCGCATGGTGACTGTTCCGATGGTGACAGTTCCCATGGTGATAGTGCTCACCATGATAGTGCCCATGGTGACAGTTCCCATGGATACACTGCCCATGGTGACAGTTCTCATGGTGACAGTGCCCACTGTGATAGTGCTCATGGTGGCAGTCCGCATGGTGACAGTGGCCATGATGACAGTGCTCATGGTGGCAAGGCCCACGGTAACAGTGCTCATGGTGACAGTGTTCACGATGACAGTGCCCTTGGTGATAGTACCCATGGTAATAGTGCTCACTGTGACAGTGCCCATGGTGATAGTGCTCATGGTGATACTGCTCATGGTAATAGTGCTCATGGTGACACTGCCCATGGTGACAGTGCCCAAGGTGACACTGCCCATAATGACATTTCCCATGGTGACAGTGTTCATGGTGAGAGTTCCCATGGTGACAGTGCCCATGGTGACAGTGGCCATGTTGAAATTGCCCATGGTGACAGTGCTCACGGTGACAGTGCTCATGGTGATAGTGCTTACGGTGATAGTGCTCACGTTGACAGTGTCCTTGGTGATAGTGTTCATAGTAATATTGCTCATGGTGGTAGTCCTTATGGTGATAGTTCGCATGGTGACTGTGCCCATGTTGAAAGTGCCCATGGTGGCAGTGTTCATGGTGACACTGACCATGATGACTATGCTCATGCTGGTGCTATACATGGTTGGAGTTCCCATGGTGAAATTCCTTATGGTGGCACTGCCTATGATGATATTGTTCATGGTGACAGTGTCCACGGTGACAGTGCCTATGGTGACAGGGCACATGGTGACAGTGCCAATGGTGACATTGCTCATGGTGACAGTACCAACAGTGACAGTGCTCATGGTGACAGTGCTCATGGTGACAGTGCCCACGGTGACAATGTCCATGGTGACAGTTCTCACGGTGACACTTCCCATGGTGATAGTGCTCACGGTGATAGTTCTCATGGTGACATTGTCCACGGTGATAGTGCTCATGGTGACAGTGCCCTTGGTGATAGTGATCATGGTGATAGTGCTCATGTAGACATTTCCCATGGTGACAGTGCTCATGTTGACAGTCCCCATGGTGACTGTGCTCATGCTGGCGGTGTATATGGTTGGTGTTACAATGGTGAAATTCCTTATGGTGGCACTGCCCATGATTATAGTGCTCATGGTGACAGTTTCCATGGTGACAGCGCCCATGGTGACAGTGCCCATGGTGACAGTGCCCATGGTGACAGTTCTCATGGTGACAGTGCTCACGGTGATAGTTCTCACGGTGACAGTGTCCGTGGTGATAGTGCACATGGTGATAGTGCTCATGGTGATAGTGCTCATGGTGACACTGCCCATGGTGACTGTGCTCATGCTGGCGGTGTACATGGTTGGAGTTCCGATGGTGAAATTCCTCATGGTAGCACAGCCCATGATGATAGTGCTCATGGTGACAGTGTCCATGGTGACAGTGCCCATGGTGACATTTCCCATGGTGACAGTGTTCATGGTAAGAGTTTACATGGTGACAGTGCTCATGTTCACAGTGCCCATGGTGACAGTGTCCATGGCCAGCAGTGCCCATGGTGACATTTTCCATGGTGACGGTTCCCAAGGTGACATTGTCCATGGTGACAGTGCCCATGGTTACAGTGCCCATGCTGAAAGTTCCCATGGTGACAGTGCTCAAGGTCACAATGCTCATGGTGACAGTGTCCATGGTGACAGTGCTCATGGTGACAGTGCTCACGGTGATAGTGCCCACAGTGGCAGTGCTCTAGGTGACAGTGCCCATGTTGAACAGTGCTCATGGTGACAGTGCCCACGGTGACAGAGCAAATGGTGAGAGTGCCCATGGTGACATTTCCCTTTGTGACAGTGCTTATGGTGACAGTGGCCATGGTGACACTGGCCATGGTGACAGTGCTCATGGTGAGAGTTCCCATGGTGACAGTGCTCATATTGACAGTGCCCATGGGGACAATGCTGATGGATACAGTGTCCATGGTGATAGTGCTCCTGGGGACAGTGTAGATGGTTACAGTGCCCATGGTGACATTTTCCACAGTGACAGTGTCCATGGTGAGAGTGCCCATGGAGACAGTGTCCATAGTGACAGTGCCCATGGTGACAGTGCTCATGGTGACACTTCCCATAGTGAACAGTGTCCAGGGTGACATTTCCCATGGAGACAGTGCTCCTGGTGAGAGTTCCCATGCTGACAGTGCTCACGTTGACAGTGCCCATGGTGACCGTTCCCATGTTGACACTTCCCATGGTGATAGTGCTCATGGTGACAGTGCTCATGGTGACAGTGCACATGGTGACATTGCCCACGGTGACAGTGCTCACTGTGATAGTGCTCATGGTGATAGTGCCCATGGTAATAGTGCTCATGGTGACAGTGCCCATGGTGATATTGCTCACCGTGACACTACCTATGGTGATAGTGCACACGGTCATAGTGCTCATGGTGACAGACCCGATGGTGACTATGCTCATGGTGACAGTGCTCATGGTGATAGTGCTCATGGTGACAGTTCGCATGGTGATAGGGCCCATGTTGAAAGAGCCCATGGGGACACTGCTCATGGTGACACTGCCCATGTTGACTGTGCTCACGCTGGCGGTGTACATGGATGGAGTTCCGATGGTGAAATTGCTCATGGTAGCACTGCCCATGATGATAGTGCTCATGGTGACAGTGTCCATGGTGACAGTGCCTATGGTGACAGTGCCCATTTTGATAGTGCTCAGGGTGATAGTGCCCACAGTGACAGTGCTCATGGTGACAGTTCCTATGGTGACAGTGCCCATGATGACAGTGCTCATGGTGACAGTGCCCTTGGTGATAGTACCCTTGTTAATAGTGCTCATGGTGACAGTGCGATGGTGATATTGCTCACAGTGACACTGCCCATGGTGATAGTGCTCACGGTGATAGTGCTCATGGTGACAGTTCCCATGGTGACAGTGCCCACAGTGACAGTGCTCATGGTGACATTGCCCATGGTGACAGTGCTCATGGTGACAGTTCGCATGGAGACAGTGCCCATGGTGACACTGCTCATGGTGACACAGCCCATGGTGACTGTGCTAAAGCTGGTGGTGTACACGGTTGAAGTTCTCATGGTGAAATTCCTCATGGTGGCACTGCCCATGATGATAGTGCCCATGGTGACATTTCCCATGGTGACAGTGCTCATGGTGAGAGTTCCCATGGTGACAGTGCTCATCTTGACAGTGCCCATGGTGACCATTCCTATGGAGACAGTTCACATGGTGATAGTGCTCATGGTGACAGTGCACACGATGACAGTGCCCACGGTAACAGTGCTCACGGTGATAGTGCTCATGGTGATATTGCCCATGGTAATAGTGCTCACAGTCACAGTGCCCTTGGTGATATTGCTCACGGTGACCCTGCCCATGGTGATAGTGCTCACGGTGATAGTGCTCAGGGTGAAAGTCCCCATGGTTACAGTGCCCATGGTGACAGTGCTCATTGTGACAGTGCCCATGGTGACAGTGCTCATGGTGAAATTGCTCACGCTGATAGTGCTCATGGAGATAGTTCGCATGGTGACAGGGCCCATGTTGAAAGTGCCCATGGTGACAGTGCTCATAGTGGCACTGCCCATAATGACTGTGCTCATGCTGGCGTTGTACTTGGTTGGAGTTCCGATGGTGAAATTCCTCATGGTAGCACTGCCGATGATGATAGTGCTCATGGTGACAGTGTCCATGGTGACAGTGCCTATGGTGACAGTGCCCACGGTGATAGTGCCCACAGTGACAGTGCTCACTGTGACATTTCCTATGGTGACAGTGCTCAGGATGACAGTGCTCATGTTGATAGTGCCCACTGTGACAGTGCACACGGTGACAGTGCTCATGGTGACAGTGCCCTTGGTGATAGTGCTCATGGTGATAGTGCTCATGGTGACTTTTCGCATGGTGACAGTGCCCATGTTGAAAGTGCCCATGGTCAGCATACCCATGGTGACAGTGCCCATGGTGACAGTGCCCATGGTGACAGTGCTCATGTTGACATTGCCCATGGTGACCATTCCCATGGTCAACTTTGCCATGGTGATAGTGCTCATGGTGACAGTGCTCATGGTGACAGTGCACATGGTGACAATGCCCACACTGAAAGTGCTCACGGTGATAGTGCTCATGGTGATAATGCCCATTGTAATAGTGCTCATGGTGACAGTGCCCATGGTGATATTGCTCATGGTGACACTACCCATGGTGATAGTGCTCACGGTGATAGTGCTCATGGTGGCACTGCCCGTGATGATAGTGCTCATGGTGATAGTGCTCATGGTAATAGTGCTCATGGTGACACTACCCATGGTGACAGTGCCCATGGTGACACTGCCCATAGTGACATTTCCCATGGTGACAGTGCTCATAGTGAGAGTTCCCATGGTGACACTGCACATGGTGACAGTTCCCATGGTGACAGTGCTCACTGTGACAGTGCTCACTGTGGCAGTGCCAATGGTTACAGTGCGCATGGTGACTGTTCCGATGGTGACAGTTCCCATGGTGATAGTGCTCACCATGATAGTGCCCATGGTGACAGTTCCCATGGATACACTGCCCATGGTGACAGTTCTCATGGTGACAGTGCCCACTGTGATAGTGCTCATGGTGGCAGTCCGCATGGTGACAGTGGCCATGATGACAGTGCTCATGGTGGCAAGGCCCACGGTAACAGTGCTCATGGTGACAGTGTTCACGATGACAGTGCCCTTGGTGATAGTACCCATGGTAATAGTGCTCACTGTGACAGTGCCCATGGTGATAGTGCTCATGGTGATACTGCTCATGGTAATAGTGCTCATGGTGACACTGCCCATGGTGACAGTGCCCAAGGTGACACTGCCCATAATGACATTTCCCATGGTGACAGTGTTCATGGTGAGAGTTCCCATGGTGACAGTGCCCATGGTGACAGTGGCCATGTTGAAATTGCCCATGGTGACAGTGCTCACGGTGACAGTGCTCATGGTGATAGTGCTTACGGTGATAGTGCTCACGTTGACAGTGTCCTTGGTGATAGTGTTCATAGTAATATTGCTCATGGTGGTAGTCCTTATGGTGATAGTTCGCATGGTGACTGTGCCCATGTTGAAAGTGCCCATGGTGGCAGTGTTCATGGTGACACTGACCATGATGACTATGCTCATGCTGGTGCTATACATGGTTGGAGTTCCCATGGTGAAATTCCTTATGGTGGCACTGCCTATGATGATATTGTTCATGGTGACAGTGTCCACGGTGACAGTGCCTATGGTGACAGGGCACATGGTGACAGTGCCAATGGTGACATTGCTCATGGTGACAGTACCAACAGTGACAGTGCTCATGGTGACAGTGCTCATGGTGACAGTGCCCACGGTGACAATGTCCATGGTGACAGTTCTCACAGTGACACTTCCCATGGTGATAGTGCTCACGGTGATAGTTCTCATGGTGACATTGTCCACGGTGATAGTGCTCATGGTGACAGTGCCCTTGGTGATAGTGATCATGGTGATAGTGCTCATGTAGACATTTCCCATGGTGACAGTGCTCATGTTGACAGTCCCCATGGTGACTGTGCTCATGCTGGCGGTGTATATGGTTGGTGTTACAATGGTGAAATTCCTTATGGTGGCACTGCCCATGATTATAGTGCTCATGGTGACAGTTTCCATGGTGACAGCGCCCATGGTGACAGTGCCCATGGTGACAGTGCCCATGGTGATAGTGCTCATGGTGAGAGTTCCCATGGTGACAGTGCTCATCATGGCAGTGCCCATAGTGACTGTTCCCATGGTGACAGTTCCCATGGTGATAGGGCTCATGGTTACAGTGCTCATGGTGACAGTGAACACGGTGACAGTGCCCGCAGTGACAGTGCTCATGGTGATAGTGCTCATGATTATAGTGCCCACGGTGATAGTAGTCATGGTGAAAGTGTTCACGGAGATAGTGCTCACGGTGACACTGCCCATGTTGATAGTGGTCACGGTGATAGTGCTCATGGTGACAGTTCCCATGGTTACAGGGCCCATGGTGACAGTTCTCATGGTGACAGTGCTCACGGTGATAGTTCTCACGGTGACAGTGTCCGTGGTGATAGTGCACATGGTGATAGTGCTCATGGTGATAGTGCTCATGGTGACACTGCCCATGGTGACTGTGCTCATGCTGGCGGTGTACATGGTTGGAGTTCCGATGGTGAAATTCCTCATGGTAGCACAGCCCATGATGATAGTGCTCATGGTGACAGTGTCCATGGTGACAGTGCCCATGGTGACATTTCCCATGGTGACAGTGTTCATGGTAAGAGTTTACATGGTGACAGTGCTCATGTTCACAGTGCCCATGGTGACAGTGTCCATGGCCAACAGTGCCCATGGTGACATTTTCCATGGTGACGGTTCCCAAGGTGACATTGTCCATGGTGACAGTGCCCATGGTTACAGTGCCCATGGTGAAAGTTCCCATGGTGACAGTGCTCAAGGTCACAATGCTCATGGTGACAGTGTCCATGTTGACAGTGCTCATGGTGACAGTGCTCACGGTGATAGTGCCCACAGTGGCAGTGCTCTAGGTGACAGTGCCCATGTTGAACAGTGCTCATGGTGACAGTGCCCACGGTGACAGAGCAAATGGTGAGAGTGCCCATGGTGACATTTCCCTTTGTGACAGTGCTTATGGTGACAGTGGCCATGGTGACACTGGCCATGGTGACAGTGCTCATGGTGAGAGTTCCCATGGTGACAGTGCTCATATTGACAGTGCCCATGGGGACAATGCTGAGGGATACAGTGTCCATGGTGATAGTGCTCCTGGGGACAGTGTAGATGGTTACAGTGCCCATGGTGACATTTTCCACAGTGACAGTGTCCATGGTGAGAGTGCCCATGGAGACAGTGTCCATAGTGACAGTGCCCATGGTGACAGTGCTCATGGTGACACTTCCCATAGTGAACAGTGTCCAGGGTGACATTTCCCATGGAGACAGTGCTCCTGGTGAGAGTTCCCATGCTGACAGTGCTCACGTTGACAGTGCCCATGGTGACCGTTCCCATGTTGACACTTCCCATGGTGATAGTGCTCATGGTGACAGTGCTCATGGTGACAGTGCACATGGTGACATTGCCCACGGTGACAGTGCTCACTGTGATAGTGCTCATGGTGATAGTGCCCATGGTAATAGTGCTCATGGTGACAGTGCCCATGGTGATATTGCTCACCGTGACACTACCTATGGTGATAGTGCACACGGTCATAGTGCTCATGGTGACAGACCCGATGGTGACTATGCTCATGGTGACAGTGCTCATGGTGATAGTGCTCATGGTGACAGTTCGCATGGTGATAGGGCCCATGTTGAAAGAGCCCATGGGGACACTGCTCATGGTGACACTGCCCATGTTGACTGTGCTCACGCTGGCGGTGTACATGGATGGAGTTCCGATGGTGAAATTGCTCATGGTAGCACTGCCCATGATGATAGTGCTCATGGTGACAGTGTCCATGGTGACAGTGCCTATGGTGACAGTGCCCATTTTGATAGTGCTCAGGGTGATAGTGCCCACAGTGACAGTGCTCATGGTGACAGTTCCTATGGTGACAGTGCCCATGATGACAGTGCTCATGGTGACAGTGCCCTTGGTGATAGTACCCTTGTTAATAGTGCTCATGGTGACAGTGCGATGGTGATATTGCTCACAGTGACACTGCCCATGGTGATAGTGCTCACGGTGATAGTGCTCATGGTGACAGTTCCCATGGTGACAGTGCCCACAGTGACAGTGCTCATGGTGACATTGCCCATGGTGACAGTGCTCATGGTGACAGTTCGCATGGAGACAGTGCCCATGGTGACACTGCTCATGGTGACACAGCCCATGGTGACTGTGCTAAAGCTGGTGGTGTACACGGTTGAAGTTCTCATGGTGAAATTCCTCATGGTGGCACTGCCCATGATGATAGTGCCCATGGTGACATTTCCCATGGTGACAGTGCTCATGGTGAGAGTTCCCATGGTGACAGTGCTCATCTTGACAGTGCCCATGGTGACCATTCCTATGGAGACAGTTCACATGGTGATAGTGCTCATGGTGACAGTGCACACGATGACAGTGCCCACGGTAACAGTGCTCACGGTGATAGTGCTCATGGTGATATTGCCCATGGTAATAGTGCTCACAGTCACAGTGCCCTTGGTGATATTGCTCACGGTGACCCTGCCCATGGTGATAGTGCTCACGGTGATAGTGCTCAGGGTGAAAGTCCCCATGGTTACAGTGCCCATGGTGACAGTGCTCATTGTGACAGTGCCCATGGTGACAGTGCTCATGGTGAAATTGCTCACGCTGATAGTGCTCATGGAGATAGTTCGCATGGTGACAGGGCCCATGTTGAAAGTGCCCATGGTGACAGTGCTCATAGTGGCACTGCCCATAATGACTGTGCTCATGCTGGCGTTGTACTTGGTTGGAGTTCCGATGGTGAAATTCCTCATGGTAGCACTGCCGATGATGATAGTGCTCATGGTGACAGTGTCCATGGTGACAGTGCCTATGGTGACAGTGCCCACGGTGATAGTGCCCACAGTGACAGTGCTCACTGTGACATTTCCTATGGTGACAGTGCTCAGGATGACAGTGCTCATGTTGATAGTGCCCACTGTGACAGTGCACACGGTGACAGTGCTCATGGTGACAGTGCCCTTGGTGATAGTGCTCATGGTGATAGTGCTCATGGTGACTTTTCGCATGGTGACAGTGCCCATGTTGAAAGTGCCCATGGTCAGCATACCCATGGTGACAGTGCCCATGGTGACAGTGCCCATGGTGACAGTGCTCATGTTGACATTGCCCATGGTGACCATTCCCATGGTCAACTTTGCCATGGTGATAGTGCTCATGGTGACAGTGCTCATGGTGACAGTGCACATGGTGACAATGCCCACACTGAAAGTGCTCACGGTGATAGTGCTCATGGTGATAATGCCCATTGTAATAGTGCTCATGGTGACAGTGCCCATGGTGATATTGCTCATGGTGACACTACCCATGGTGATAGTGCTCACGGTGATAGTGCTCATGGTGGCACTGCCCGTGATGATAGTGCTCATGGTGATAGTGCTCATGGTAATAGTGCTCATGGTGACACTACCCATGGTGACAGTGCCCATGGTGACACTGCCCATAGTGACATTTCCCATGGTGACAGTGCTCATAGTGAGAGTTCCCATGGTGACACTGCACATGGTGACAGTTCCCATGGTGACAGTGCTCACTGTGACAGTGCTCACTGTGGCAGTGCCAATGGTTACAGTGCGCATGGTGACTGTTCCGATGGTGACAGTTCCCATGGTGATAGTGCTCACCATGATAGTGCCCATGGTGACAGTTCCCATGGATACACTGCCCATGGTGACAGTTCTCATGGTGACAGTGCCCACTGTGATAGTGCTCATGGTGGCAGTCCGCATGGTGACAGTGGCCATGATGACAGTGCTCATGGTGGCAAGGCCCACGGTAACAGTGCTCATGGTGACAGTGTTCACGATGACAGTGCCCTTGGTGATAGTACCCATGGTAATAGTGCTCAGTGTGACAGTGCCCATGGTGATAGTGCTCATGGTGATACTGCTCATGGTAATAGTGCTCATGGTGACACTGCCCATGGTGACAGTGCCCAAGGTGACACTGCCCATAATGACATTTCCCATGGTGACAGTGTTCATGGTGAGAGTTCCCATGGTGACAGTGCCCATGGTGACAGTGGCCATGTTGAAATTGCCCATGGTGACAGTGCTCACGGTGACAGTGCTCATGGT
This sequence comes from Balaenoptera ricei, assembly GCF_028023285.1. Lineage (NCBI taxonomy): Eukaryota > Metazoa > Chordata > Mammalia > Artiodactyla > Balaenopteridae > Balaenoptera > Balaenoptera ricei. The sequence goes on from NC_082654.1 coordinate 103,862,747, forward strand.
GATAGTGCTTACGGTGATAGTGCTCACGTTGACAGTGTCCTTGGTGATAGTGTTCATAGTAATATTGCTCATGGTGGTAGTCCTTATGGTGATAGTTCGCATGGTGACTGTGCCCATGTTGAAAGTGCCCATGGTGGCAGTGTTCATGGTGACACTGACCATGATGACTATGCTCATGCTGGTGCTATACATGGTTGGAGTTCCCATGGTGAAATTCCTTATGGTGGCACTGCCTATGATGATATTGTTCATGGTGACAGTGTCCACGGTGACAGTGCCTATGGTGACAGGGCACATGGTGACAGTGCCAATGGTGACATTGCTCATGGTGACAGTACCAACAGTGACAGTGCTCATGGTGACAGTGCTCATGGTGACAGTGCCCACGGTGACAATGTCCATGGTGACAGTTCTCACGGTGACACTTCCCATGGTGATAGTGCTCACGGTGATAGTTCTCATGGTGACATTGTCCACGGTGATAGTGCTCATGGTGACAGTGCCCTTGGTGATAGTGATCATGGTGATAGTGCTCATGTAGACATTTCCCATGGTGACAGTGCTCATGTTGACAGTCCCCATGGTGACTGTGCTCATGCTGGCGGTGTATATGGTTGGTGTTACAATGGTGAAATTCCTTATGGTGGCACTGCCCATGATTATAGTGCTCATGGTGACAGTTTCCATGGTGACAGCGCCCATGGTGACAGTGCCCATGGTGACAGTGCCCATGGTGATAGTGCTCATGGTGAGAGTTCCCATGGTGACAGTGCTCATCATGGCAGTGCCCATAGTGACTGTTCCCATGGTGACAGTTCCCATGGTGATAGGGCTCATGGTTACAGTGCTCATGGTGACAGTGAACACGGTGACAGTGCCCGCAGTGACAGTGCTCATGGTGATAGTGCTCATGATTATAGTGCCCACGGTGATAGTAGTCATGGTGAAAGTGTTCACGGAGATAGTGCTCACGGTGACACTGCCCATGTTGATAGTGGTCACGGTGATAGTGCTCATGGTGACAGTTCCCATGGTTACAGGGCCCATGGTGACAGTTCTCATGGTGACAGTGCTCACGGTGATAGTTCTCACGGTGACAGTGTCCGTGGTGATAGTGCACATGGTGATAGTGCTCATGGTGATAGTGCTCATGGTGACACTGCCCATGGTGACTGTGCTCATGCTGGCGGTGTACATGGTTGGAGTTCCGATGGTGAAATTCCTCATGGTAGCACAGCCCATGATGATAGTGCTCATGGTGACAGTGTCCATGGTGACAGTGCCCATGGTGACATTTCCCATGGTGACAGTGTTCATGGTAAGAGTTTACATGGTGACAGTGCTCATGTTCACAGTGCCCATGGTGACAGTGTCCATGGCCAACAGTGCCCATGGTGACATTTTCCATGGTGACGGTTCCCAAGGTGACATTGTCCATGGTGACAGTGCCCATGGTTACAGTGCCCATGGTGAAAGTTCCCATGGTGACAGTGCTCAAGGTCACAATGCTCATGGTGACAGTGTCCATGTTGACAGTGCTCATGGTGACAGTGCTCACGGTGATAGTGCCCACAGTGGCAGTGCTCTAGGTGACAGTGCCCATGTTGAACAGTGCTCATGGTGACAGTGCCCACGGTGACAGAGCAAATGGTGAGAGTGCCCATGGTGACATTTCCCTTTGTGACAGTGCTTATGGTGACAGTGGCCATGGTGACACTGGCCATGGTGACAGTGCTCATGGTGAGAGTTCCCATGGTGACAGTGCTCATATTGACAGTGCCCATGGGGACAATGCTGATGGATACAGTGTCCATGGTGATAGTGCTCCTGGGGACAGTGTAGATGGTTACAGTGCCCATGGTGACATTTTCCACAGTGACAGTGTCCATGGTGAGAGTGCCCATGGAGACAGTGTCCATAGTGACAGTGCCCATGGTGACAGTGCTCATGGTGACACTTCCCATAGTGAACAGTGTCCAGGGTGACATTTCCCATGGAGACAGTGCTCCTGGTGAGAGTTCCCATGCTGACAGTGCTCACGTTGACAGTGCCCATGGTGACCGTTCCCATGTTGACACTTCCCATGGTGATAGTGCTCATGGTGACAGTGCTCATGGTGACAGTGCACATGGTGACATTGCCCACGGTGACAGTGCTCACTGTGATAGTGCTCATGGTGATAGTGCCCATGGTAATAGTGCTCATGGTGACAGTGCCCATGGTGATATTGCTCACCGTGACACTACCTATGGTGATAGTGCACACGGTCATAGTGCTCATGGTGACAGACCCGATGGTGACTATGCTCATGGTGACAGTGCTCATGGTGATAGTGCTCATGGTGACAGTTCGCATGGTGATAGGGCCCATGTTGAAAGTGCCCATGGGGACACTGCTCATGGTGACACTGCCCATGTTGACTGTGCTCACGCTGGCGGTGTACATGGATGGAGTTCCGATGGTGAAATTGCTCATGGTAGCACTGCCCATGATGATAGTGCTCATGGTGACAGTGTCCATGGTGACAGTGCCTATGGTGACAGTGCCCATTTTGATAGTGCTCAGGGTGATAGTGCCCACAGTGACAGTGCTCACGGTGACAGTTCCTATGGTGACAGTGCCCATGAAGACAGTGCTCATGGTGACAGTGCCCTTGGTGATAGTACCCTTGTTAATAGTGCTCATGGTGACAGTGCGATGGTGATATTGCTCACAGTGACACTGCCCATGGTGATAGTGCTCACGGTGATAGTGCTCATGGTGACAGTTCCCATGGTGACAGTGCCCACAGTGACAGTGCTCATGGTGACATTGCCCATGGTGACAGTGCTCATGGTGACAGTTCGCATGGAGACAGTGCCCATGGTGACACTGCTCATGGTGACACAGCCCATGGTGACTGTGCTAAAGCTGGTGGTGTACACGGTTGAAGTTCTCATGGTGAAATTCCTCATGGTGGCACTGCCCATGATGATAGTGCCCATGGTGACATTTCCCATGGTGACAGTGCTCATGGTGAGAGTTCCCATGGTGACAGTGCTCATCTTGACAGTGCCCATGGTGACCATTCCCATGGAGACAGTTCACATGGTGATAGTGCTCATGGTGACAGTGCACACGATGACAGTGCCCACGGTGACAGTGCTCACGGTGATAGTGCTCATGGTGATATTGCCCATGGTAATAGTGCTCACAGTCACAGTGCCCTTGGTGATATTGCTCACGGTGACCCTGCCCATGGTGATAGTGCTCACGGTGATAGTGCTCAGGGTGAAAGTCCCCATGGTTACAGTGCCCATGGTGACAGTGCTCATTGTGACAGTGCCCATGGTGACAGTGCTCATGGTGAAATTGCTCACGCTGATAGTGCTCATGGAGATAGTTCGCATGGTGACAGGGCCCATGTTGAAAGTGCCCATGGTGACAGTGCTCATAGTGGCACTGCCCATAATGACTGTGCTCATGCTGGCGTTGTACTTGGTTGGAGTTCCGATGGTGAAATTCCTCATGGTAGCACTGCCGATGATGATAGTGCTCATGGTGACAGTGTCCATGGTGACAGTGCCTATGGTGACAGTGCCCACGGTGATAGTGCCCACAGTGACAGTGCTCACTGTGACATTTCCTATGGTGACAGTGCTCAGGATGACAGTGCTCATGTTGATAGTGCCCACTGTGACAGTGCACACGGTGACAGTGCTCATGGTGACAGTGCCCTTGGTGATAGTGCTCATGGTGATAGTGCTCATGGTGACTTTTCGCATGGTGACAGTGCCCATGTTGAAAGTGCCCATGGTCAGCATACCCATGGTGACAGTGCCCATGGTGACAGTGCCCATGGTGACAGTGCTCATGGTGACACTACCCATGGTGATAGTGCTCACGGTGATAGTGCTCATGGTGGCACTGCCCGTGATGATAGTGCTCATGGTGATAGTGCTCATGGTAATAGTGCTCATGGTGACACTACCCATGGTGACAGTGCCCATGGTGACACTGCCCATAGTGACATTTCCCATGGTGACAGTGCTCATAGTGAGAGTTCCCATGGTGACACTGCACATGGTGACAGTTCCCATGGTGACAGTGCTCACTGTGACAGTGCTCACTGTGGCAGTGCCAATGGTTACAGTGCGCATGGTGACTGTTCCGATGGTGACAGTTCCCATGGTGATAGTGCTCACCATGATAGTGCCCATGGTGACAGTTCCCATGGATACACTGCCCATGGTGACAGTTCTCATGGTGACAGTGCCCACTGTGATAGTGCTCATGGTGGCAGTCCGCATGGTGACAGTGGCCATGATGACAGTGCTCATGGTGGCAAGGCCCACGGTAACAGTGCTCATGGTGACAGTGTTCACGATGACAGTGCCCTTGGTGATAGTACCCATGGTAATAGTGCTCAGTGTGACAGTGCCCATGGTGATAGTGCTCATGGTGATACTGCTCATGGTAATAGTGCTCATGGTGACACTGCCCATGGTGACAGTGCCCAAGGTGACACTGCCCATAATGACATTTCCCATGGTGACAGTGTTCATGGTGAGAGTTCCCATGGTGACAGTGCCCATGGTGACAGTGGCCATGTTGAAATTGCCCATGGTGACAGTGCTCACGGTGACAGTGCTCATGGTGATAGTGCTTACGGTGATAGTGCTCACGTTGACAGTGTCCTTGGTGATAGTGTTCATAGTAATATTGCTCATGGTGGTAGTCCTTATGGTGATAGTTCGCATGGTGACTGTGCCCATGTTGAAAGTGCCCATGGTGGCAGTGTTCATGGTGACACTGACCATGATGACTATGCTCATGCTGGTGCTATACATGGTTGGAGTTCCCATGGTGAAATTCCTTATGGTGGCACTGCCTATGATGATATTGTTCATGGTGACAGTGTCCACGGTGACAGTGCCTATGGTGACAGGGCACATGGTGACAGTGCCAATGGTGACATTGCTCATGGTGACAGTACCAACAGTGACAGTGCTCATGGTGACAGTGCTCATGTTGACAGTGCCCACGGTGACAATGTCCATGGTGACAGTTCTCACGGTGACACTTCCCATGGTGATAGTGCTCACGGTGATAGTTCTCATGGTGACATTGTCCACGGTGATAGTGCTCATGGTGACAGTGCCCTTGGTGATAGTGATCATGGTGATAGTGCTCATGTAGACATTTCCCATGGTGACAGTGCTCATGTTGACAGTCCCCATGGTGACTGTGCTCATGCTGGCGGTGTATATGGTTGGTGTTACAATGGTGAAATTCCTTATGGTGGCACTGCCCATGATTATAGTGCTCATGGTGACAGTTTCCATGGTGACAGCGCCCATGGTGACAGTGCCCATGGTGACAGTGCCCATGGTGACAGTTCTCATGGTGACAGTGCTCACGGTGATAGTTCTCACGGTGACAGTGTCCGTGGTGATAGTGCACATGGTGATAGTGCTCATGGTGATAGTGCTCATGGTGACACTGCCCATGGTGACTGTGCTCATGCTGGCGGTGTACATGGTTGGAGTTCCGATGGTGAAATTCCTCATGGTAGCACAGCCCATGATGATAGTGCTCATGGTGACAGTGTCCATGGTGACAGTGCCCATGGTGACATTTCCCATGGTGACAGTGTTCATGGTAAGAGTTTACATGGTGACAGTGCTCATGTTCACAGTGCCCATGGTGACAGTGTCCATGGCCAACAGTGCCCATGGTGACATTTTCCATGGTGACGGTTCCCAAGGTGACATTGTCCATGGTGACAGTGCCCATGGTTACAGTGCCCATGGTGAAAGTTCCCATGGTGACAGTGCTCAAGGTCACAATGCTCATGGTGACAGTGTCCATGTTGACAGTGCTCATGGTGACAGTGCTCACGGTGATAGTGCCCACAGTGGCAGTGCTCTAGGTGACAGTGCCCATGTTGAACAGTGCTCATGGTGACAGTGCCCACGGTGACAGAGCAAATGGTGAGAGTGCCCATGGTGACATTTCCCTTTGTGACAGTGCTTATGGTGACAGTGGCCATGGTGACACTGGCCATGGTGACAGTGCTCATGGTGAGAGTTCCCATGGTGACAGTGCTCATATTGACAGTGCCCATGGGGACAATGCTGATGGATACAGTGTCCATGGTGATAGTGCTCCTGGGGACAGTGTAGATGGTTACAGTGCCCATGGTGACATTTTCCACAGTGACAGTGTCCATGGTGAGAGTGCCCATGGAGACAGTGTCCATAGTGACAGTGCCCATGGTGACAGTGCTCATGGTGACACTTCCCATAGTGAACAGTGTCCAGGGTGACATTTCCCATGGAGACAGTGCTCCTGGTGAGAGTTCCCATGCTGACAGTGCTCACGTTGACAGTGCCCATGGTGACCGTTCCCATGTTGACACTTCCCATGGTGATAGTGCTCATGGTGACAGTGCTCATGGTGACAGTGCACATGGTGACATTGCCCACGGTGACAGTGCTCACTGTGATAGTGCTCATGGTGATAGTGCCCATGGTAATAGTGCTCATGGTGACAGTGCCCATGGTGATATTGCTCACCGTGACACTACCTATGGTGATAGTGCACACGGTCATAGTGCTCATGGTGACAGACCCGATGGTGACTATGCTCATGGTGACAGTGCTCATGGTGATAGTGCTCATGGTGACAGTTCGCATGGTGATAGGGCCCATGTTGAAAGTGCCCATGGGGACACTGCTCATGGTGACACTGCCCATGTTGACTGTGCTCACGCTGGCGGTGTACATGGATGGAGTTCCGATGGTGAAATTGCTCATGGTAGCACTGCCCATGATGATAGTGCTCATGGTGACAGTGTCCATGGTGACAGTGCCTATGGTGACAGTGCCCATTTTGATAGTGCTCAGGGTGATAGTGCCCACAGTGACAGTGCTCATGGTGACAGTTCCTATGGTGACAGTGCCCATGATGACAGTGCTCATGGTGACAGTGCCCTTGGTGATAGTACCCTTGTTAATAGTGCTCATGGTGACAGTGCGATGGTGATATTGCTCACAGTGACACTGCCCATGGTGATAGTGCTCACGGTGATAGTGCTCATGGTGACAGTTCCCATGGTGACAGTGCCCACAGTGACAGTGCTCATGGTGACATTGCCCATGGTGACAGTGCTCATGGTGACAGTTCGCATGGAGACAGTGCCCATGGTGACACTGCTCATGGTGACACAGCCCATGGTGACTGTGCTAAAGCTGGTGGTGAACACGGTTGAAGTTCTCATGGTGAAATTCCTCATGGTGGCACTGCCCATGATGATAGTGCCCATGGTGACATTTCCCATGGTGACAGTGCTCATGGTGAGAGTTCCCATGGTGACAGTGCTCATCTTGACAGTGCCCATGGTGACCATTCCCATGGAGACAGTTCACATGGTGATAGTGCTCATGGTGACAGTGCACACGATGACAGTGCCCACGGTGACAGTGCTCACGGTGATAGTGCTCATGGTGATATTGCCCATGGTAATAGTGCTCACAGTCACAGTGCCCTTGGTGATATTGCTCACGGTGACCCTGCCCATGGTGATAGTGCTCACGGTGATAGTGCTCAGGGTGAAAGTCCCCATGGTTACAGTGCCCATGGTGACAGTGCTCATTGTGACAGTGCCCATGGTGACAGTGCTCATGGTGAAATTGCTCACGCTGATAGTGCTCATGGAGATAGTTCGCATGGTGACAGGGCCCATGTTGAAAGTGCCCATGGTGACAGTGCTCATAGTGGCACTGCCCATAATGACTGTGCTCATGCTGGCGTTGTACTTGGTTGGAGTTCCGATGGTGAAATTCCTCATGGTAGCACTGCCGATGATGATAGTGCTCATGGTGACAGTGTCCATGGTGACAGTGCCTATGGTGACAGTGCCCACGGTGATAGTGCCCACAGTGACAGTGCTCACTGTGACATTTCCTATGGTGACAGTGCTCAGGATGACAGTGCTCATGTTGATAGTGCCCACTGTGACAGTGCACACGGTGACAGTGCTCATGGTGACAGTGCCCTTGGTGATAGTGCTCATGGTGATAGTGCTCATGGTGACTTTTCGCATGGTGACAGTGCCCATGTTGAAAGTGCCCATGGTCAGCATACCCATGGTGACAGTGCCCATGGTGACAGTGCCCATGGTGACAGTGCTCATGTTGACATTGCCCATGGTGACCATTCCCATGGTCAACTTTGCCATGGTGATAGTGCTCATGGTGACAGTGCTCATGGTGACAGTGCACATGGTGACAATGCCCACACTGAAAGTGCTCACGGTGATAGTGCTCATGGTGATAATGCCCATTGTAATAGTGCTCATGGTGACAGTGCCCATGGTGATATTGCTCATGGTGACACTACCCATGGTGATAGTGCTCACGGTGATAGTGCTCATGGTGGCACTGCCCGTGATGATAGTGCTCATGGTGATAGTGCTCATGGTAATAGTGCTCATGGTGACACTACCCATGGTGACAGTGCCCATGGTGACACTGCCCATAGTGACATTTCCCATGGTGACAGTGCTCATAGTGAGAGTTCCCATGGTGACACTGCACATGGTGACAGTTCCCATGGTGACAGTGCTCACTGTGACAGTGCTCACTGTGGCAGTGCCAATGGTTACAGTGCGCATGGTGACTGTTCCGATGGTGACAGTTCCCATGGTGATAGTGCTCACCATGATAGTGCCCATGGTGACAGTTCCCATGGATACACTGCCCATGGTGACAGTTCTCATGGTGACAGTGCCCACTGTGATAGTGCTCATGGTGGCAGTCCGCATGGTGACAGTGGCCATGATGACAGTGCTCATGGTGGCAAGGCCCACGGTAACAGTGCTCATGGTGACAGTGTTCACGATGACAGTGCCCTTGGTGATAGTACCCATGGTAATAGTGCTCACTGTGACAGTGCCCATGGTGATAGTGCTCATGGTGATACTGCTCATGGTAATAGTGCTCATGGTGACACTGCCCATGGTGACAGTGCCCAAGGTGACACTGCCCATAATGACATTTCCCATGGTGACAGTGTTCATGGTGAGAGTTCCCATGGTGACAGTGCCCATGGTGACAGTGGCCATGTTGAAATTGCCCATGGTGACAGTGCTCACGGTGACAGTGCTCATGGTGATAGTGCTTACGGTGATAGTGCTCACGTTGACAGTGTCCTTGGTGATAGTGTTCATAGTAATATTGCTCATGGTGGTAGTCCTTATGGTGATAGTTCGCATGGTGACTGTGCCCATGTTGAAAGTGCCCATGGTGGCAGTGTTCATGGTGACACTGACCATGATGACTATGCTCATGCTGGTGCTATACATGGTTGGAGTTCCCATGGTGAAATTCCTTATGGTGGCACTGCCTATGATGATATTGTTCATGGTGACAGTGTCCACGGTGACAGTGCCTATGGTGACAGGGCACATGGTGACAGTGCCAATGGTGACATTGCTCATGGTGACAGTACCAACAGTGACAGTGCTCATGGTGACAGTGCTCATGGTGACAGTGCCCACGGTGACAATGTCCATGGTGACAGTTCTCACGGTGACACTTCCCATGGTGATAGTGCTCACGGTGATAGTTCTCATGGTGACATTGTCCACGGTGATAGTGCTCATGGTGACAGTGCCCTTGGTGATAGTGATCATGGTGATAGTGCTCATGTAGACATTTCCCATGGTGACAGTGCTCATGTTGACAGTCCCCATGGTGACTGTGCTCATGCTGGCGGTGTATATGGTTGGTGTTACAATGGTGAAATTCCTTATGGTGGCACTGCCCATGATTATAGTGCTCATGGTGACAGTTTCCATGGTGACAGCGCCCATGGTGACAGTGCCCATGGTGACAGTGCCCATGGTGACAGTTCTCATGGTGACAGTGCTCACGGTGATAGTTCTCACGGTGACAGTGTCCGTGGTGATAGTGCACATGGTGATAGTGCTCATGGTGATAGTGCTCATGGTGACACTGCCCATGGTGACTGTGCTCATGCTGGCGGTGTACATGGTTGGAGTTCCGATGGTGAAATTCCTCATGGTAGCACAGCCCATGATGATAGTGCTCATGGTGACAGTGTCCATGGTGACAGTGCCCATGGTGACATTTCCCATGGTGACAGTGTTCATGGTAAGAGTTTACATGGTGACAGTGCTCATGTTCACAGTGCCCATGGTGACAGTGTCCATGGCCAGCAGTGCCCATGGTGACATTTTCCATGGTGACGGTTCCCAAGGTGACATTGTCCATGGTGACAGTGCCCATGGTTACAGTGCCCATGGTGAAAGTTCCCATGGTGACAGTGCTCAAGGTCACAATGCTCATGGTGACAGTGTCCATGGTGACAGTGCTCATGGTGACAGTGCTCACGGTGATAGTGCCCACAGTGGCAGTGCTCTAGGTGACAGTGCCCATGTTGAACAGTGCTCATGGTGACAGTGCTTATGGTGACAGTGCCCACGGTGACAGAGCAAATGGTGAGAGTGCCCATGGTGACATTTCCCTTTGTGACAGTGCTTATGGTGACAGTGGCCATGGTGACACTGGCCATGGTGACAGTGCTCATGGTGAGAGTTCCCATGGTGACAGTGCTCATATTGACAGTGCCCATGGGGACAATGCTGATGGATACAGTGTCCATGGTGATAGTGCTCCTGGGGACAGTGTAGATGGTTACAGTGCCCATGGTGACATTTTCCACAGTGACAGTGTCCATGGTGAGAGTGCCCATGGAGACAGTGTCCATAGTGACAGTGCCCATGGTGACAGTGCTCATGGTGACACTTCCCATAGTGAACAGTGTCCAGGGTGACATTTCCCATGGAGACAGTGCTCCTGGTGAGAGTTCCCATGCTGACAGTGCTCACGTTGACAGTGCCCATGGTGACCGTTCCCATGTTGACACTTCCCATGGTGATAGTGCTCATGGTGACAGTGCTCATGGTGACAGTGCACATGGTGACATTGCCCACGGTGACAGTGCTCACTGTGATAGTGCTCATGGTGATAGTGCCCATGGTAATAGTGCTCATGGTGACAGTGCCCATGGTGATATTGCTCACCGTGACACTACCTATGGTGATAGTGCACACGGTCATAGTGCTCATGGTGACAGACCCGATGGTGACTATGCTCATGGTGACAGTGCTCATGGTGATAGTGCTCATGGTGACAGTTCGCATGGTGATAGGGCCCATGTTGAAAGAGCCCATGGGGACACTGCTCATGGTGACACTGCCCATGTTGACTGTGCTCACGCTGGCGGTGTACATGGATGGAGTTCCGATGGTGAAATTGCTCATGGTAGCACTGCCCATGATGATAGTGCTCATGGTGACAGTGTCCATGGTGACAGTGCCTATGGTGACAGTGCCCATTTTGATAGTGCTCAGGGTGATAGTGCCCACAGTGACAGTGCTCATGGTGACAGTTCCTATGGTGACAGTGCCCATGATGACAGTGCTCATGGTGACAGTGCCCTTGGTGATAGTACCCTTGTTAATAGTGCTCATGGTGACAGTGCGATGGTGATATTGCTCACAGTGACACTGCCCATGGTGATAGTGCTCACGGTGATAGTGCTCATGGTGACAGTTCCCATGGTGACAGTGCCCACAGTGACAGTGCTCATGGTGACATTGCCCATGGTGACAGTGCTCATGGTGACAGTTCGCATGGAGACAGTGCCCATGGTGACACTGCTCATGGTGACACAGCCCATGGTGACTGTGCTAAAGCTGGTGGTGTACACGGTTGAAGTTCTCATGGTGAAATTCCTCATGGTGGCACTGCCCATGATGATAGTGCCCATGGTGACATTTCCCATGGTGACAGTGCTCATGGTGAGAGTTCCCATGGTGACAGTGCTCATCTTGACAGTGCCCATGGTGACCATTCCTATGGAGACAGTTCACATGGTGATAGTGCTCATGGTGACAGTGCACACGATGACAGTGCCCACGGTAACAGTGCTCACGGTGATAGTGCTCATGGTGATATTGCCCATGGTAATAGTGCTCACAGTCACAGTGCCCTTGGTGATATTGCTCACGGTGACCCTGCCCATGGTGATAGTGCTCACGGTGATAGTGCTCAGGGTGAAAGTCCCCATGGTTACAGTGCCCATGGTGACAGTGCTCATTGTGACAGTGCCCATGGTGACAGTGCTCATGGTGAAATTGCTCACGCTGATAGTGCTCATGGAGATAGTTCGCATGGTGACAGGGCCCATGTTGAAAGTGCCCATGGTGACAGTGCTCATAGTGGCACTGCCCATAATGACTGTGCTCATGCTGGCGTTGTACTTGGTTGGAGTTCCGATGGTGAAATTCCTCATGGTAGCACTGCCGATGATGATAGTGCTCATGGTGACAGTGTCCATGGTGACAGTGCCTATGGTGACAGTGCCCACGGTGATAGTGCCCACAGTGACAGTGCTCACTGTGACATTTCCTATGGTGACAGTGCTCAGGATGACAGTGCTCATGTTGATAGTGCCCACTGTGACAGTGCACACGGTGACAGTGCTCATGGTGACAGTGCCCTTGGTGATAGTGCTCATGGTGATAGTGCTCATGGTGACTTTTCGCATGGTGACAGTGCCCATGTTGAAAGTGCCCATGGTCAGCATACCCATGGTGACAGTGCCCATGGTGACAGTGCCCATGGTGACAGTGCTCATGTTGACATTGCCCATGGTGACCATTCCCATGGTCAACTTTGCCATGGTGATAGTGCTCATGGTGACAGTGCTCATGGTGACAGTGCACATGGTGACAATGCCCACACTGAAAGTGCTCACGGTGATAGTGCTCATGGTGATAATGCCCATTGTAATAGTGCTCATGGTGACAGTGCCCATGGTGATATTGCTCATGGTGACACTACCCATGGTGATAGTGCTCACGGTGATAGTGCTCATGGTGGCACTGCCCGTGATGATAGTGCTCATGGTGATAGTGCTCATGGTAATAGTGCTCATGGTGACACTACCCATGGTGACAGTGCCCATGGTGACACTGCCCATAGTGACATTTCCCATGGTGACAGTGCTCATAGTGAGAGTTCCCATGGTGACACTGCACATGGTGACAGTTCCCATGGTGACAGTGCTCACTGTGACAGTGCTCACTGTGGCAGTGCCAATGGTTACAGTGCGCATGGTGACTGTTCCGATGGTGACAGTTCCCATGGTGATAGTGCTCACCATGATAGTGCCCATGGTGACAGTTCCCATGGATACACTGCCCATGGTGACAGTTCTCATGGTGACAGTGCCCACTGTGATAGTGCTCATGGTGGCAGTCCGCATGGTGACAGTGGCCATGATGACAGTGCTCATGGTGGCAAGGCCCACGGTAACAGTGCTCATGGTGACAGTGTTCACGATGACAGTGCCCTTGGTGATAGTACCCATGGTAATAGTGCTCACTGTGACAGTGCCCATGGTGATAGTGCTCATGGTGATACTGCTCATGGTAATAGTGCTCATGGTGACACTGCCCATGGTGACAGTGCCCAAGGTGACACTGCCCATAATGACATTTCCCATGGTGACAGTGTTCATGGTGAGAGTTCCCATGGTGACAGTGCCCATGGTGACAGTGGCCATGTTGAAATTGCCCATGGTGACAGTGCTCACGGTGACAGTGCTCATGGTGATAGTGCTTACGGTGATAGTGCTCACGTTGACAGTGTCCTTGGTGATAGTGTTCATAGTAATATTGCTCATGGTGGTAGTCCTTATGGTGATAGTTCGCATGGTGACTGTGCCCATGTTGAAAGTGCCCATGGTGGCAGTGTTCATGGTGACACTGACCATGATGACTATGCTCATGCTGGTGCTATACATGGTTGGAGTTCCCATGGTGAAATTCCTTATGGTGGCACTGCCTATGATGATATTGTTCATGGTGACAGTGTCCACGGTGACAGTGCCTATGGTGACAGGGCACATGGTGACAGTGCCAATGGTGACATTGCTCATGGTGACAGTACCAACAGTGACAGTGCTCATGGTGACAGTGCTCATGGTGACAGTGCCCACGGTGACAATGTCCATGGTGACAGTTCTCACGGTGACACTTCCCATGGTGATAGTGCTCACGGTGATAGTTCTCATGGTGACATTGTCCACGGTGATAGTGCTCATGGTGACAGTGCCCTTGGTGATAGTGATCATGGTGATAGTGCTCATGTAGACATTTCCCATGGTGACAGTGCTCATGTTGACAGTCCCCATGGTGACTGTGCTCATGCTGGCGGTGTATATGGTTGGTGTTACAATGGTGAAATTCCTTATGGTGGCACTGCCCATGATTATAGTGCTCATGGTGACAGTTTCCATGGTGACAGCGCCCATGGTGACAGTGCCCATGGTGACAGTGCCCATGGTGATAGTGCTCATGGTGAGAGTTCCCATGGTGACAGTGCTCATCATGGCAGTGCCCATAGTGACTGTTCCCATGGTGACAGTTCCCATGGTGATAGGGCTCATGGTTACAGTGCTCATGGTGACAGTGAACACGGTGACAGTGCCCGCAGTGACAGTGCTCATGGTGATAGTGCTCATGATTATAGTGCCCACGGTGATAGTAGTCATGGTGAAAGTGTTCACGGAGATAGTGCTCACGGTGACACTGCCCATGTTGATAGTGGTCACGGTGATAGTGCTCATGGTGACAGTTCCCATGGTTACAGGGCCCATGGTGACAGTTCTCATGGTGACAGTGCTCACGGTGATAGTTCTCACGGTGACAGTGTCCGTGGTGATAGTGCACATGGTGATAGTGCTCATGGTGATAGTGCTCATGGTGACACTGCCCATGGTGACTGTGCTCATGCTGGCGGTGTACATGGTTGGAGTTCCGATGGTGAAATTCCTCATGGTAGCACAGCCCATGATGATAGTGCTCATGGTGACAGTGTCCATGGTGACAGTGCCCATGGTGACATTTCCCATGGTGACAGTGTTCATGGTAAGAGTTTACATGGTGACAGTGCTCATGTTCACAGTGCCCATGGTGACAGTGTCCATGGCCAACAGTGCCCATGGTGACATTTTCCATGGTGACGGTTCCCAAGGTGACATTGTCCATGGTGACAGTGCCCATGGTTACAGTGCCCATGGTGAAAGTTCCCATGGTGACAGTGCTCAAGGTCACAATGCTCATGGTGACAGTGTCCATGTTGACAGTGCTCATGGTGACAGTGCTCACGGTGATAGTGCCCACAGTGGCAGTGCTCTAGGTGACAGTGCCCATGTTGAACAGTGCTCATGGTGACAGTGCCCACGGTGACAGAGCAAATGGTGAGAGTGCCCATGGTGACATTTCCCTTTGTGACAGTGCTTATGGTGACAGTGGCCATGGTGACACTGGCCATGGTGACAGTGCTCATGGTGAGAGTTCCCATGGTGACAGTGCTCATATTGACAGTGCCCATGGGGACAATGCTGATGGATACAGTGTCCATGGTGATAGTGCTCCTGGGGACAGTGTAGATGGTTACAGTGCCCATGGTGACATTTTCCACAGTGACAGTGTCCATGGTGAGAGTGCCCATGGAGACAGTGTCCATAGTGACAGTGCCCATGGTGACAGTGCTCATGGTGACACTTCCCATAGTGAACAGTGTCCAGGGTGACATTTCCCATGGAGACAGTGCTCCTGGTGAGAGTTCCCATGCTGACAGTGCTCACGTTGACAGTGCCCATGGTGACCGTTCCCATGTTGACACTTCCCATGGTGATAGTGCTCATGGTGACAGTGCTCATGGTGACAGTGCACATGGTGACATTGCCCACGGTGACAGTGCTCACTGTGATAGTGCTCATGGTGATAGTGCCCATGGTAATAGTGCTCATGGTGACAGTGCCCATGGTGATATTGCTCACCGTGACACTACCTATGGTGATAGTGCACACGGTCATAGTGCTCATGGTGACAGACCCGATGGTGACTATGCTCATGGTGACAGTGCTCATGGTGATAGTGCTCATGGTGACAGTTCGCATGGTGATAGGGCCCATGTTGAAAGTGCCCATGGGGACACTGCTCATGGTGACACTGCCCATGTTGACTGTGCTCACGCTGGCGGTGTACATGGATGGAGTTCCGATGGTGAAATTGCTCATGGTAGCACTGCCCATGATGATAGTGCTCATGGTGACAGTGTCCATGGTGACAGTGCCTATGGTGACAGTGCCCATTTTGATAGTGCTCAGGGTGATAGTGCCCACAGTGACAGTGCTCATGGTGACAGTTCCTATGGTGACAGTGCCCATGAAGACAGTGCTCATGGTGACAGTGCCCTTGGTGATAGTACCCTTGTTAATAGTGCTCATGGTGACAGTGCGATGGTGATATTGCTCACAGTGACACTGCCCATGGTGATAGTGCTCACGGTGATAGTGCTCATGGTGACAGTTCCCATGGTGACAGTGCCCACAGTGACAGTGCTCATGGTGACATTGCCCATGGTGACAGTGCTCATGGTGACAGTTCGCATGGAGACAGTGCCCATGGTGACACTGCTCATGGTGACACAGCCCATGGTGACTGTGCTAAAGCTGGTGGTGTACACGGTTGAAGTTCTCATGGTGAAATTCCTCATGGTGGCACTGCCCATGATGATAGTGCCCATGGTGACATTTCCCATGGTGACAGTGCTCATGGTGAGAGTTCCCATGGTGACAGTGCTCATCTTGACAGTGCCCATGGTGACCATTCCCATGGAGACAGTTCACATGGTGATAGTGCTCATGGTGACAGTGCACACGATGACAGTGCCCACGGTGACAGTGCTCACGGTGATAGTGCTCATGGTGATATTGCCCATGGTAATAGTGCTCACAGTCACAGTTCCCTTGGTGATATTGCTCACGGTGACCCTGCCCATGGTGATAGTGCTCACGGTGATAGTGCTCAGGGTGAAAGTCCCCATGGTTACAGTGCCCATGGTGACAGTGCTCATTGTGACAGTGCCCATGGTGACAGTGCTCATGGTGAAATTGCTCACGCTGATAGTGCTCATGGAGATAGTTCGCATGGTGACAGGGCCCATGTTGAAAGTGCCCATGGTCAGCATACCCATGGTGACAGTGCCCATGGTGACAGTGCCCATGGTGACAGTGCTCATGTTGACATTGCCCATGGTGACCATTCCCATGGTCAACTTTGCCATGGTGATAGTGCTCATGGTGACAGTCCTCATGGTGACAGTGCACATGGTGGCAGTCCGCATGGTGACAGTGGCCATGATGACAGTGCTCATGGTGACAGTGCCCACGGTGATAGTGCCCACAGTGACAGTGCTCACTGTGACATTTCCTATGGTGACAGTGCTCAGGATGACAGTGCTCATGTTGATAGTGCCCACTGTGACAGTGCACACGGTGACAGTGCTCATGGTGACAGGGCCCATGTTGAAAGTGCCCATGGTCAGCATACCCATGGTGACAGTGCCCATGGTGACAGTGCCCATGGTGACAGTGCTCACGGTGATAGTTCTCACGGTGACAGTGTCCGTGGTGATAGTGCACATGGTGATAGTGCTCATGGTGATAGTGCTCATGGTGACACTGCCCATGGTGACTGTGCTCATGCTGGCGGTGTACATGGTTGGAGTTCCGATGGTGAAATTCCTCATGGTAGCACAGCCCATGATGATAGTGCTCATGGTGACAGTGTCCATGGTGACAGTGCCTATGGTGACAGTGCCCATTTTGATAGTGCTCAGGGTGATAGTGCCCACAGTGACAGTGCTCATGGTGACAGTTCCTATGGTGACAGTGCCCATGATGACAGTGCTCATGGTGACAGTGCCCTTGGTGATAGTACCCTTGTTAATAGTGCTCATGGTGACAGTGCGATGGTGATATTGCTCACAGTGACACTGCCCATGGTGATAGTGCTCACGGTGATAGTGCTCATGGTGACAGTTCCCATGGTGACAGTGCCCACAGTGACAGTGCTCATGGTGACATTGCCCATGGTGACAGTGCTCATGGTGACAGTTCGCATGGAGACAGTGCCCATGGTGACACTGCTCATGGTGACACAGCCCATGGTGACTGTGCTAAAGCTGGTGGTGTACACGGTTGAAGTTCTCATGGTGAAATTCCTCATGGTGGCACTGCCCATGATGATAGTGCCCATGGTGACATTTCCCATGGTGACAGTGCTCATGGTGAGAGTTCCCATGGTGACAGTGCTCATCTTGACAGTGCCCATGGTGACCATTCCTATGGAGACAGTTCACATGGTGATAGTGCTCATGGTGACAGTGCACACGATGACAGTGCCCACGGTAACAGTGCTCACGGTGATAGTGCTCATGGTGATATTGCCCATGGTAATAGTGCTCACAGTCACAGTGCCCTTGGTGATATTGCTCACGGTGACCCTGCCCATGGTGATAGTGCTCACGGTGATAGTGCTCAGGGTGAAAGTCCCCATGGTTACAGTGCCCATGGTGACAGTGCTCATTGTGACAGTGCCCATGGTGACAGTGCTCATGGTGAAATTGCTCACGCTGATAGTGCTCATGGAGATAGTTCGCATGGTGACAGGGCCCATGTTGAAAGTGCCCATGGTGACAGTGCTCATAGTGGCACTGCCCATAATGACTGTGCTCATGCTGGCGTTGTACTTGGTTGGAGTTCCGATGGTGAAATTCCTCATGGTAGCACTGCCGATGATGATAGTGCTCATGGTGACAGTGTCCATGGTGACAGTGCCTATGGTGACAGTGCCCACGGTGATAGTGCCCACAGTGACAGTGCTCACTGTGACATTTCCTATGGTGACAGTGCTCAGGATGACAGTGCTCATGTTGATAGTGCCCACTGTGACAGTGCACACGGTGACAGTGCTCATGGTGACAGTGCCCTTGGTGATAGTGCTCATGGTGATAGTGCTCATGGTGACTTTTCGCATGGTGACAGTGCCCATGTTGAAAGTGCCCATGGTCAGCATACCCATGGTGACAGTGCCCATGGTGACAGTGCCCATGGTGACAGTGCTCATGTTGACATTGCCCATGGTGACCATTCCCATGGTCAACTTTGCCATGGTGATAGTGCTCATGGTGACAGTGCTCATGGTGACAGTGCACATGGTGACAATGCCCACACTGAAAGTGCTCACGGTGATAGTGCTCATGGTGATAATGCCCATTGTAATAGTGCTCATGGTGACAGTGCCCATGGTGATATTGCTCATGGTGACACTACCCATGGTGATAGTGCTCACGGTGATAGTGCTCATGGTGGCACTGCCCGTGATGATAGTGCTCATGGTGATAGTGCTCATGGTAATAGTGCTCATGGTGACACTACCCATGGTGACAGTGCCCATGGTGACACTGCCCATAGTGACATTTCCCATGGTGACAGTGCTCATAGTGAGAGTTCCCATGGTGACACTGCACATGGTGACAGTTCCCATGGTGACAGTGCTCACTGTGACAGTGCTCACTGTGGCAGTGCCAATGGTTAGAGTGCGCATGGTGACTGTTCCGATGGTGACAGTTCCCATGGTGATAGTGCTCACCATGATAGTGCCCATGGTGACAGTTCCCATGGATACACTGCCCATGGTGACAGTTCTCATGGTGACAGTGCCCACTGTGATAGTGCTCATGGTGGCAGTCCGCATGGTGACAGTGGCCATGATGACAGTGCTCATGGTGGCAAGGCCCACGGTAACAGTGCTCATGGTGACAGTGTTCACGATGACAGTGCCCTTGGTGATAGTACCCATGGTAATAGTGCTCAGTGTGACAGTGCCCATGGTGATAGTGCTCATGGTGATACTGCTCATGGTAATAGTGCTCATGGTGACACTGCCCATGGTGACAGTGCCCAAGGTGACACTGCCCATAATGACATTTCCCATGGTGACAGTGTTCATGGTGAGAGTTCCCATGGTGACAGTGCCCATGGTGACAGTGGCCATGTTGAAATTGCCCATGGTGACAGTGCTCACGGTGACAGTGCTCATGGTGATAGTGCTTACGGTGATAGTGCTCACGTTGACAGTGTCCTTGGTGATAGTGTTCATAGTAATATTGCTCATGGTGGTAGTCCTTATGGTGATAGTTCGCATGGTGACTGTGCCCATGTTGAAAGTGCCCATGGTGGCAGTGTTCATGGTGACACTGACCATGATGACTATGCTCATGCTGGTGCTATACATGGTTGGAGTTCCCATGGTGAAATTCCTTATGGTGGCACTGCCTATGATGATATTGTTCATGGTGACAGTGTCCACGGTGACAGTGCCTATGGTGACAGGGCACATGGTGACAGTGCCAATGGTGACATTGCTCATGGTGACAGTACCAACAGTGACAGTGCTCATGGTGACAGTGCTCATGGTGACAGTGCCCACGGTGACAATGTCCATGGTGACAGTTCTCACGGTGACACTTCCCATGGTGATAGTGCTCACGGTGATAGTTCTCATGGTGACATTGTCCACGGTGATAGTGCTCATGGTGACAGTGCCCTTGGTGATAGTGATCATGGTGATAGTGCTCATGTAGACATTTCCCATGGTGACAGTGCTCATGTTGACAGTCCCCATGGTGACTGTGCTCATGCTGGCGGTGTATATGGTTGGTGTTACAATGGTGAAATTCCTTATGGTGGCACTGCCCATGATTATAGTGCTCATGGTGACAGTTTCCATGGTGACAGCGCCCATGGTGACAGTGCCCATGGTGACAGTGCCCATGGTGATAGTGCTCATGGTGAGAGTTCCCATGGTGACAGTGCTCATCATGGCAGTGCCCATAGTGACTGTTCCCATGGTGACAGTTCCCATGGTGATAGGGCTCATGGTTACAGTGCTCATGGTGACAGTGAACACGGTGACAGTGCCCGCAGTGACAGTGCTCATGGTGATAGTGCTCATGATTATAGTGCCCACGGTGATAGTAGTCATGGTGAAAGTGTTCACGGAGATAGTGCTCACGGTGACACTGCCCATGTTGATAGTGGTCACGGTGATAGTGCTCATGGTGACAGTTCCCATGGTTACAGGGCCCATGGTGACAGTTCTCATGGTGACAGTGCTCACGGTGATAGTGCTCACAGTGACTGTGCCCTTGGTGATAGTACCCATGGTAATAGCGCTCACTGTGACAGTTCCCATGGTGATATTTCTCACGGGACACTGCCCATGGTGATAGTGCTCACGGTGATAGTGCTCATGGTGACCGTTCCCATTGTTACAATGCCCATGGTGACAGTGCTCATGATGACATTGCCCACGGTGACAATGCTCATGGTGACAGTGCTCATGGTGATAGTGCTCACAGTGATAGTGCTTACGTTGACAGTGACCTTGGTGATAGTGCTCATGGTAATACTGCTCATGGTGATAGTGCTCATGGTGATACTGCCCATGGTGAAACTACCCATGGTGATTGTGCTCACGGTGATAGTGCTCATGGTGACAGTTCCCATGGTTACAGTGCCCATGATGACAGTGCTCATGGTGACAGTGCCCACGGTGACAGTGCTCACGGTGACAGTGCCCTTGGTGATACTGATCATGGTGATAGTGCTCATGGTGCCAGTTCGCATGGTGACTCTGCCCATGTTGAAAGTGCCCAGTGTGACAGTGCTCATGTTGACACTGCCCATGGTGACTGTGCTCCTCCTGGCGGTATACATGGTTGGAGTTCACATGGCGAAATTGTTATGGTGGCACCGCCCATGATGATAGTGCTCATGGTGACATTTGCCATGGTTACAGTGCTCATGGTGAGAGTTCCCATGGTGACAGTGTTCATGTTGACAGTGCCCACGGTGACAGTGCTCATGGTGAGAGTTCCCTTTGTGACAGTGCTCATCTTGAAAATGCCCATAGTGACCATTCCCATGGTGACAGTTCCCATGGTGATAGTGCATTCCGTGATAGTGCCCATGGTGACAGTTCCCATGGATACAGTGCCCATGGTGACAGTGCTCATGGTGACAGAGCCCACGGTGATACTGCTCATGGTGGCAGTTCTCATGGTGTCAGTGCCCATTATGACAGTGCTAATGGTGACAATGCCCACGGTTACAGTGCCCATGGTGACAGTTCCCATGGATACAGTGCCCATGGTGACAGAGCCCACGGTGATAGTGCTCATGGTGGCAGTTCTCATGGTGTCAGTGCCCATAATGACAGTGCTAATGGTGACAATGCCCACGGTGACAGTGCCCATGTTGACAGTTCCCATGGATACAGTGCCCATGTTGACAGTGCTCATTTTGACATTGCCCACGGTGACAGTGCTCATGGTGACAGTGCTCACAGTGACAATACCCTTGGTGATAGTGCCCATGGTAATAGGGCTCACGGTGACACTGCCCATGGTGATAGTGCTCATGGTGATAATGCTCATGGTAATAGTGCTCATAGTGACACTGCCCATGGTGACATTGCCCATGGTGACACTGACCATAGTGACATTTCCCATTGTCGCAGTGCTCATGGTGAGAGTTCCCATGGTGACAGTGCACATGTTGACAGTTCCCATGGCGACACTCCTCATGGTGACAGTGCTCACTGTGGCAGTGCCAATGGTTAAAGTGCTCATGGTGGCAGTGTCCATGGTGGCAGTTCCCAAAGTGACAGTCCACATGGTGACATTTCCCATGGTAACAGAGCTCATGATGACAGTGTCCATGGTGACAGTGCCCATGGTGACAATGGCCATGTTGAAAATACCTACGGTGACAGTGCTCATGGTGACAGTGCCCACGGTGACTATGCTCATGGTGACAGTGCTCACGGTGACAGTGCCCTCGGTGATAGAGCTCATGGTGGCATTTCGCATGGTGACAGTGCCCATGACGACAGTGCTCATGGTTACAATGCCCACGGAGACAGTGCTCATGGTGACAGTGCTCACGGTGAGAGTGTTCACGGTGATAATGCTCGCAGTGACAGTGCTCTTGATGATAGTGCTCATGGTTAAAGTTCTCATGGTGATAGTGCTCATGGTAACACTGACCATCGTGACTTTGCTCATGCCGGCAGTGTACATGGCTGGAGTCCCCATGGTGAAATTTCTTATGCTGGCAGTGCCCATGATGATAGTGCTCATGGTGACAGTGTCCATCGTGAGAGTGCCCATGGTGACAGTGCTCATGGTGACCCTGCCCATGGTGAGAGTTCCCATGGTGACATTTCCCATGTTGACAGTGCTCATGTTGACAGTGCACACGGTGACAGTGTTAATGGTGATATTGCTCACGGTGACGGTGCCCATGGTTATAGGGCTCACGTTGATAGTGCTCATGGTGACAGTTCCCATGGTGACAGTGCTCATGGTGACATTTCCCATGGTAACAGAACTCATGATGACAGTGTCCATGGTGACAGTGCCCACGGTGATATTTCCCATGGTTACAGTGTTCATGGTGATATTGCTCACTGTGACAGTGCCCATGGTTATAGTCCTCATGGTGATAGTGCTCATGGTGACAGTTCCCATGGTGACAGTGCCCACGGTGACAGTGCTCATGGTGACATTGCCCACGGTGACAGTTCTCATGGTGACAGTGCCCATGGTGACAGTGCTCATGTTGATAGTGCCCACGGTGACAGTGCTCATGGTGACACTGCTCACAATGACAGTGCCCTTGGTGATAGTGCCCATGGTAATAGGGCTCACGGTGACACTGCCCATGGTGATATTGTTCACGGTGACACTGCCCATGGTGATAGTGCTCACGGTGATAGTGCTCACGTTGACAGTGCCCTTGGGGATAGTGCTCATGGTAATACTGCTCATGGTGATAGTGCTCATGGCGATAGTTCGCATGGTGACAGTGCCCATGTTGATAGTGCCCATGGTGGCAGTGCTCATGGTGACACTGCCCATGGTGGCTGTGCTCATGCTGGCGGTGTCCATGGTTGCAGTTCCCATGGTGAAATTCCTTATGGTAGCACTGCCCATGATGATAGTGCTCATGGTGACAGTATCCATGGTGACAGTGTCTATGGCGACAGTGTCCATGGTGATAGTGCCCACAGTGACAGTGCTCATTGTGACAGTTTCTATGGTGACAGTACCCATGATGACAGTGCTCATGGTGACAATGCCCACAGTGACAGTGCTCACGGTGAGAGTGCTCACGTTGACAGTGCCCTTGGTGATAGTACGCATGGTCATATTGCTCACGGTGACAGTGCCCATGGTGATAGTGCTCATGGTGATAGTGCTCATGGTAATAGTGATCATGGTGACACTGCCTATGGTGACAGTGCCCATGGTGACACTGCCCATAGTGATATTTGCCATGGTGACAATGCTCATGGTGAGAGTTCCTATGGTGACTGTGCTCATGTTGACAGTGCCCATGGTGACAGTGCCCACGGTGACAGTGTTCAAGGTGATAGTGCTCAACGTGATAGTTCCCATGGTAATAGTGCTGATGGTGACACTGCCCATGTTGATATTGCTCATGGTGACACTGCCCATGGTGATAGTGCTCACGGTGATAGTGCTCACGGTGACAGTGCCCTTGGTGACAGTGCCCTTGGTGATAGTGCTCATGGTGATAGTGCTCATGGTGACTTTTCGCATGGTGACAGTGCCCATGTTGAAAGTGCCCATGGTCAGCATACCCATGGTGACAGTGCCCATGGTAACAGTGCCCATGGTGACAGTGCTCATGTTGACATTGCCCATGGTGACCATTCCCATGGTCACCTTTGCCATGGTGATAGTGCTCATGGTGACAGTGCTCATGGTGACAGTGCACATGGTGACAATGCCCACACTGAAAGTGCTCACGGTGATAGTGCTCATGGTGATAATGCCCATTGTAATAGTGCTCATGGTGACAGTGCCCATGGTGATATTGCTCATGGTGACACTGCCCATGGTGATAGTGCTCACGGTGATAGTGCTCATGGTGACACTGCCCGTGATGATAGTGCTCATGGTGATAGTGCTCATGGTAATAGTGCTCATGGTGACACTACCCATGGTGACAGTGCCCATGGTGACACTGCCCATAGTGACATTTCCCATGGTGACAGTGCTCATAGTGAGAGTTCCCATGGTGACACTGCACATGGTGACAGTTCTCATGGTGACAGTGCTCACTGTGACAGTGCTCACTGTGGCAGTGCCAATGGTTACAGTGCGCATGGTGACTGTTCCGATGGTGACAGTTCCCATGGTGATAGTGCTCACCGTGATAGTGCCCATGGTGACAGTTCCCATGGATACACTGCCCATGGTGACAGTTCTCATGGTGACAGTGCCCACTGTGATAGTGCTCATGGTGGCAGTGGCCATGATGACAGAGCTCATGGTGGCAAGGCCCACGGTAACAGTGCTCATGGTGACAGTGTTCACGATGACAGTGCCCTTGGTGATAGTACCCATGGTAATAGTGCTCACTGTGACAGTGCCCATGGTGATAGTGCTCAGGGTGATAGTGCTCATGGTAATAGTGCTCATGGTGACACTGCCCATTGTGACAGTGCCCATGGTGACACTGCCCATAATAACATTTCCCATGGTGACAGTGTTCATGGTGAGAGTTCCCATGGTGACAGTGCCCATGGTGACAGTGGCCATGTTGAAATTGCCCATGGTGACAGTGCACACCGTGACAGTGCCCATGGTGACAGTGCTGACGGTGACAGCGCTCATGGTGATAGTGCTTACGGCGATAGTGCTCACGTTGACAGTGTCCTTGGTGATAGTGTTCATAGTAATATTGCTCATGGTGGTAGTCCTTATGGTGATAGTTCGCATGGTGACTGTGCCCATGTTGAAAGTGCCCATGGTGGCAGTGTTCATGGTGACACTGACCATGGTGACTATGCTCATGCTGGTGCTATACATGGTTGGAGTTCCCATGGTGAAATTCCTTATGGTGGCACTACCTATGATGATATTGTTCATGGTGACAGTGTCCACGGTGACAGTGCCTATGATGACAGGGCACATGGTGACAGTGCCAACGGTGACATTGCTCATGGTGACAGTGCCAACAGTGACAGTGCTCATGGTGACAGTGCCCACGGTGACAATGTCCATGGTGACAGTGCTCACGGTGACACTTCCCATGGTGATAGTGCTCACGGTGATAGTTCTCATGGTGACATTGTCCACGGTGATAGTGCTCATGGTGACAGTGCCCTTGGTGATAGTGATCATGGTGATAGTGCTCATGTAGACATTTCCCATGGTGACAGTGCTCATGTTGACAGTCCCCATGGTGACTGTGCTCATGCTGGCGGTGTATATGGTTGGAGTTACAATGGTGAAATTCCTTATGGTGGCACTGCCCATGATTATAGTGCTCATGGTGACAGTTTCCATGGTGACAGCGCCCATGGTGACAGTGCCCATGGTGACATTTCCCATGGTGATAGTGCTCATGGTGAGAGTTCCCATGGTGACAGTGCTCATCATGGCAGTGCCCATAGTGACCGTTCCCATGGTGAGAGTTCCCATGGTGATAGGGCTCATGGTTACAGTGCTCATGGTGACAGTGAACACGGTGACAGTGCCCGTAGTGACAGTGCTCATGGTGATAGTGCTCATGCTTATAGTGCCCACGGTGATAGTAGTCATGGTGAAAGTGTTCACGGAGATAGTGCTCACGGTGATAGTACTCAGGGTGACAGTGCCCTTAATGATGGTGCTCACGGTGATAGTGCTCATGGTGACAGTTCCCATCGTGACAGTGCCCATGGTGACAGTGTGCATGGTGACAGTGCCCACGGTGACAATTCTCAGGGTGATAGTGCTCACAGTGATAGTGCTCACGGTGACAGTGCCCTGGGTGAGAGTGCCCATGTTAACAGTGTCCCTGGTGACCGTTCTCATGGTGACAGTGCTCATGATGACAGTGCCCATGGTGGCAGTGCCAATGGTTGCAGTGCTCATGGTGGCAGTATCCGTGCTGGCAGTTCGTAAGAGGACAGTGCTCATGGTGACAGTTCCCATGGTAATAAAGCTCATGATGACAGTGTCCTTTGTGATAGTGCCCATGGAGACAGTGCCCATGGTGACACAGACCCTGGTGACTGTGCTCATGCTGGTGGTGTACATGGTTGGAGTTTCCATGGTGAAATTACTCATGGTGGTACTGCTCATAATGATAGTGCTCATGGTGATAGTGTCCATGATGACAGTGTCCACGGTTACAGTGCTCATGGTGACACTGCCCATGGTGACAGTGCACACGGTGACAGTGCCCACGGTGACAGTGCTCACGGTGATAGTGGTAATGGTGAGAGTGCCCATGGTAATAGTGCTCACCATGAAAGTTCCCATGGTGCTATTGCTCATGGTGACAATGCCAATGCTGTTAGTGCTCACGGTGATAGTGCTCATGGTGACAGTTCCCATGGTGACAGAGCCCATGGTGACGGAGCTCATGGTGACAGTGCCCACGGTGACAGTGCTCATGGTGACAGTGCTCACGGTGATTGTGCTCACAGTGATACTGCTCATGGTGAAAGTGCCTTTTGTGATAGTGCTCATGGTGATAGTGCTCGTAGTGATAGTGCTCATGGTGACAGTCCGCATGGTGACAGTGCCCATGTTGAAATTGCCCATGGTGACAGTGTTCATGGTGACAATGCCCATGGTGACTGTGCTCATGCTGGCAGTGTACATGGTTGGAGTTCCCATGGTGAAATTCCTCATGGTGGCCCTGCCCATGATGATAGTGCTCATGGTGACATTTCCTATGGTGACAGTGTTCATGGTAAGAGTTACCATGGTGACAGTGCTCATGTTCACAGTGCCCATGGTGACAGTGTCCATTGTGAACAGTGCCCATGGTGAGAGGGCCCATGGTGACAGTGCTCATGATGAGAGTTCCCATGTTGACAGTGCCCATGGTGACAGTGCCCATGGTGACAGTGCTCATGTTGACATTGCCCATGGTGACCATTCCCATGGTCAACTTTGCCATGGTGATAGTGCTCATGGTGACAGTGCTCATGGTGACAGTGCACATGGTGACAATGCCCACACTGAAAGTGCTCACGGTGATAGTGCTCATGGTGATAATGCCCATTGTAATAGTGCTCATGGTGACAGTGCCCATGGTGATATTGCTCATGGTGACACTACCCATGGTGATAGTGCTCACGGTGATAGTGCTCATGGTGGCACTGCCCGTGATGATAGTGCTCATGGTGATAGTGCTCATGGTAATAGTGCTCATGGTGACACTACCCATGGTGACAGTGCCCATGGTGACACTGCCCATAGTGACATTTCCCATGGTGACAGTGCTCATAGTGAGAGTTCCCATGGTGACACTGCACATGGTGACAGTTCCCATGGTGACAGTGCTCACTGTGACAGTGCTCACTGTGGCAGTGCCAATGGTTACAGTGCGCATGGTGACTGTTCCGATGGTGACAGTTCCCATGGTGATAGTGCTCACCATGATAGTGCCCATGGTGACAGTTCCCATGGATACACTGCCCATGGTGACAGTTCTCATGGTGACAGTGCCCACTGTGATAGTGCTCATGGTGGCAGTCCGCATGGTGACAGTGGCCATGATGACAGTGCTCATGGTGGCAAGGCCCACGGTAACAGTGCTCATGGTGACAGTGTTCACGATGACAGTGCCCTTGGTGATAGTACCCATGGTAATAGTGCTCACTGTGACAGTGCCCATGGTGATAGTGCTCATGGTGATACTGCTCATGGTAATAGTGCTCATGGTGACACTGCCCATGGTGACAGTGCCCAAGGTGACACTGCCCATAATGACATTTCCCATGGTGACAGTGTTCATGGTGAGAGTTCCCATGGTGACAGTGCCCATGGTGACAGTGGCCATGTTGAAATTGCCCATGGTGACAGTGCTCACGGTGACAGTGCTCATGGTGATAGTGCTTACGGTGATAGTGCTGACGTTGACAGTGTCCTTGGTGATAGTGTTCATAGTAATATTGCTCATGGTGGTAGTCCTTATGGTGATAGTTCGCATGGTGACTGTGCCCATGTTGAAAGTGCCCATGGTGGCAGTGTTCATGGTGACACTGACCATGATGACTATGCTCATGCTGGTGCTATACATGGTTGGAGTTCCCATGGTGAAATTCCTTATGGTGGCACTGCCTATGATGATATTGTTCATGGTGACAGTGTCCACGGTGACAGTGCCTATGGTGACAGGGCACATGGTGACAGTGCCAATGGTGACATTGCTCATGGTGACAGTACCAACAGTGACAGTGCTCATGGTGACAGTGCTCATGGTGACAGTGCCCACGGTGACAATGTCCATGGTGACAGTTCTCACGGTGACACTTCCCATGGTGATAGTGCTCACGGTGATAGTTCTCATGGTGACATTGTCCATGGTGATAGTGCTCATGGTGACAGTGCCCTTGGTGATAGTGATCATGGTGATAGTGCTCATGTAGACATTTCCCATGGTGACAGTGCTCATGTTGACAGTCCCCATGGTGACTGTGCTCATGCTGGCGGTGTATATGGTTGGTGTTACAATGGTGAAATTCCTTATGGTGGCACTGCCCATGATTATAGTGCTCATGGTGACAGTTTCCATGGTGACAGCGCCCATGGTGACAGTGCCCATGGTGACAGTGCCCATGGTGACATTTCCCATGGTGATAGTGCTCATGGTGAGAGTTCCCATGGTGACAGTGCTCATCATGGCAGTGCCCATAGTGACTGTTCCCATGGTGACAGTTCCCATGGTGATAGGGCTCATGGTTACAGTGCTCATGGTGACAGTGAACACGGTGACAGTGCCCGCAGTGACAGTGCTCATGGTGATAGTGCTCATGCTTATAGTGCCCACGGTGATAGTAGTCATGGTGAAAGTGTTCACGGAGATAGTGCTCACGGTGACACTGCCCATGTTGATAGTGGTCACGGTGATAGTGCTCATGGTGACAGTTCCCATGGTTACAGGGCCCATGGTGACAGTTCTCATGGTGACAGTGCTCACGGTGATAGTTCTCATGGTGACAGTGTCCGTGGTGATAGTGCACATGGTGATAGTGCTCATGGTGATAGTGCTCATGGTGACACTGCCCATGGTGACTGTGCTCATGCTGGCGGTGTACATGGTTGGAGTTCCGATGGTGAAATTCCTCATGGTAGCACAGCCCATGATGATAGTGCTCATGGTGACAGTGTCCATGGTGACAGTGCCCATGGTGACATTTCCCATGGTGACAGTGTTCATGGTAAGAGTTTACATGGTGACAGTGCTCATGTTCACAGTGCCCATGGTGACAGTGTCCATGGCCAACAGTGCCCATGGTGACATTTTCCATGGTGACGGTTCCCAAGGTGACATTGTCCATGGTGACAGTGCCCATGGTTACAGTGCCCATGGTGAAAGTTCCCATGGTGACAGTGCTCAAGGTCACAATGCTCATGGTGACAGTGTCCATGGTGACAGTGCTCATGGTGACAGTGCTCACGGTGATAGTGCCCACAGTGGCAGTGCTCTAGGTGACAGTGCCCATGTTGAACAGTGCTCATGGTGACAGTGCTTATGGTGACAGTGCCCACGGTGATAGAGCAAATGGTGAGAGTGCCCATGGTGACATTTCCCTTTGTGACAGTGCTTATGGTGACAGTGGCCATGGTGACACTGGCCATGGTGACAGTGCTCATGGTGAGAGTTCCCATGGTGACAGTGCTCATATTGACAGTGCCCATGGGGACAATGCTGATGGATACAGTGTCCATGGTGATAGTGCTCCTGGGGACAGTGTAGATGGTTACAGTGCCCATGGTGACATTTTCCACAGTGACAGTGTCCATGGTGAGAGTGCCCATGGAGACAGTGTCCATAGTGACAGTGCCCATGGTGACAGTGCTCATGGTGACACTTCCCATAGTGAACAGTGTCCAGGGTGACATTTCCCATGGAGACAGTGCTCCTGGTGAGAGTTCCCATGCTGACAGTGCTCACGTTGACAGTGCCCATGGTGACCGTTCCCATGTTGACACTTCCCATGGTGATAGTGCTCATGGTGATAGTGCTCATGGTGACAGTTCGCATGGTGATAGGGCCCATGTTGAAAGTGCCCATGGGGACACTGCTCATGGTGACACTGCCCATGTTGACTGTGCTCACGCTGGCGGTGTACATGGATGGAGTTCCGATGGTGAAATTGCTCATGGTAGCACTGCCCATGATGATAGTGCTCATGGTGACAGTGTCCATGGTGACAGTGCCTATGGTGACAGTGCCCATTTTGATAGTGCTCAGGGTGATAGTGCCCACAGTGACAGTGCTCACGGTGACAGTTCCTATGGTGACAGTGCCCATGATGACAGTGCTCATGGTGACAGTGCCCTTGGTGATAGTACCCTTGTTAATAGTGCTCACGGTGACAGTGCGATGGTGATATTGCTCACAGTGACACTGCCCATGGTGATAGTGCTCACGGTGATAGTGCTCATGGTGACAGTTCCCATGGTGACAGTGCCCACAGTGACAGTGCTCATGGTGACATTGCCCATGGTGACAGTGCTCATGGTGACAGTTCGCATGGAGACAGTGCCCATGGTGACACTGCTCATGGTGACACAGCCCATGGTGACTGTGCTAAAGCTGGTGGTGTACACGGTTGAAGTTCTCATGGTGAAATTCCTCATGGTGGCACTGCCCATGATGATAGTGCCCATGGTGACATTTCCCATGGTGACAGTGCTCATGGTGACAGTGCTCATCTTGACAGTGCCCATGGTGACCATTCCCATGGTGACAGTTCACATGGTGATAGTGCTCATGGTGACAGTGCACACTATGACAGTGCCCACGGTGACAGTGCTCACGGTGATAGTGCTCATGGTGATATTGCCCATGGTAATAGTGCTCACAGTCACAGTGCCCTTGGTGATATTGCTCACGGTGACCCTGCCCATGGTGATAGTGCTCACGGTGATAGTGCTCAGGGTGAACGTCCCCATGGTTACAGTGCCCATGGTGACAGTGCTCATTGTGACAGTGCCCATGGTGACAGTGCTCATGGTGAAATTGCTCACGCTGATAGTGCTCATGGAGATAGTTCGCATGGTGACAGGGCCCATGTTGAAAGTGCCCATGGTGACAGTGCTCATAGTGGCACTGCCCATAATGACTGTGCTCATGCTGGCGTTGTACTTGGTTGGAGTTCCGATGGTGAAATTCCTCATGGTAGCACTGCCGATGATGATAGTGCTCATGGTGACAGTGTCCATGGTGACAGTGCCTATGGTGACAGTGCCCATGGTGATAGTGCCCACAGTGACAGTGCTCACTGTGACATTTCCTATGGTGACAGTGCTCATGATGACAGTGCTCATGTTGATAGTGCCC
The DNA here is from genome assembly GCF_028023285.1 of Balaenoptera ricei. Lineage (NCBI taxonomy): Eukaryota > Metazoa > Chordata > Mammalia > Artiodactyla > Balaenopteridae > Balaenoptera > Balaenoptera ricei. Next base: position 103,895,120 of record NC_082654.1, read on the forward strand.
ACTGTGACAGTGCACACGGTGACAGTGCTCATGGTGACAGTGCCCTTGGTGATAGTGCTCATGGTGATAGTGCTCATGGTGACTTTTTGCATGGTGACAGTGCCCATGTTGAAAGTGCCCATGGTCAACATACCCATGGTGACAGTGCCCATGGTGACAGTGCCCATGGTGACAGTGCTCATGTTGACATTGCCCATGGTGACCATTCCCATGGTCACCTTTGCCATGGTGATAGTGCTCATGGTGACAGTGCTCATGGTGACAGTGCTCACGGTGATAGTGCTCACAGTGACTGTGCCCTTGGTGATAGTACCCATGGTAATAGCGCTCACTGTGACAGTTCCCATGGTGATATTTCTCACGGGACACTGCCCATGGTGATAGTGCTCACGGTGATAGTGCTCATGGTGACCGTTCCCATTGTTACAATGCCCATGGTGACAGTGCTCATGATGACATTGCCCACGGTGACAATGCTCATGGTGACAGTGCTCATGGTGATAGTGCTCACAGTGATAGTGCTTACGTTGACAGTGACCTTGGTGATAGTGCTCATGGTAATACTGCTCATGGTGATAGTGCTCATGGTGATACTGCCCATGGTGAAACTACCCATGGTGATTGTGCTCACGGTGATAGTGCTCATGGTGACAGTTCCCATGGTTACAGTGCCCATGATGACAGTGCTCATGGTGACAGTGCCCACGGTGACAGTGCTCACGGTGACAGTGCCCTTGGTGATACTGATCATGGTGATAGTGCTCATGGTGCCAGTTCGCATGGTGACTCTGCCCATGTTGAAAGTGCCCAGTGTGACAGTGCTCATGTTGACACTGCCCATGGTGACTGTGCTCCTCCTGGCGGTATACATGGTTGGAGTTCACATGGCGAAATTGTTATGGTGGCACCGCCCATGATGATAGTGCTCATGGTGACATTTGCCATGGTTACAGTGCTCATGGTGAGAGTTCCCATGGTGACAGTGTTCATGTTGACAGTGCCCACGGTGACAGTGCTCATGGTGAGAGTTCCCTTTGTGACAGTGCTCATCTTGAAAATGCCCATAGTGACCATTCCCATGGTGACAGTTCCCATGGTGATAGTGCATTCCGTGATAGTGCCCATGGTGACAGTTCCCATGGATACAGTGCCCATGGTGACAGTGCTCATGGTGACAGAGCCCACGGTGATACTGCTCATGGTGGCAGTTCTCATGGTGTCAGTGCCCATTATGACAGTGCTAATGGTGACAATGCCCACGGTTACAGTGCCCATGGTGACAGTTCCCATGGATACAGTGCCCATGGTGACAGTGCTCATGGTGACAGAGCCCACGGTGATAGTGCTCATGGTGGCAGTTCTCATGGTGTCAGTGCCCATAATGACAGTGCTAATGGTGACAATGCCCACGGTGACAGTGCCCATGTTGACAGTTCCCATGGATACAGTGCCCATGTTGACAGTGCTCATTTTGACATTGCCCACGGTGACAGTGCTCATGGTGACAGTGCTCACAGTGACAATACCCTTGGTGATAGTGCCCATGGTAATAGGGCTCACGGTGACACTGCCCATGGTGATAGTGCTCATGGTGATAATGCTCATGGTAATAGTGCTCATAGTGACACTGCCCATGGTGACATTGCCCATGGTGACACTGACCATAGTGACATTTCCCATTGTCGCAGTGCTCATGGTGAGAGTTCCCATGGTGACAGTGCACATGTTGACAGTTCCCATGGCGACACTCCTCATGGTGACAGTGCTCACTGTGGCAGTGCCAATGGTTAAAGTGCTCATGGTGGCAGTGTCCATGGTGGCAGTTCCCAAAGTGACAGTCCACATGGTGACATTTCCCATGGTAACAGAGCTCATGATGACAGTGTCCATGGTGACAGTGCCCATGGTGACAACGGCCATGTTGAAAATACCTACGGTGACAGTGCTCATGGTGACAGTGCCCACGGTGACTATGCTCATGGTGACAGTGCTCACGGTGACAGTGCCCTCGGTGATAGAGCTCATGGTGGCATTTCGCATGGTGACAGTGCCCATGACGACAGTGCTCATGGTTACAATGCCCACGGAGACAGTGCTCATGGTGACAGTGCTCACGGTGAGAGTGTTCACGGTGATAATGCTCGCAGTGACAGTGCTCTTGATGATAGTGCTCATGGTTAAAGTTCTCATGGTGATAGTGCTCATGGTAACACTGACCATCGTGACTTTGCTCATGCCGGCAGTGTACATGGCTGGAGTCCCCATGGTGAAATTTCTTATGCTGGCAGTGCCCATGATGATAGTGCTCATGGTGACAGTGTCCATCGTGAGAGTGCCCATGGTGACAGTGCTCATGGTGACCCTGCCCATGGTGAGAGTTCCCATGGTGACATTTCCCATGTTGACAGTGCTCATGTTGACAGTGCACACGGTGACAGTGTTAATGGTGATATTGCTCACGGTGACGGTGCCCATGGTTATAGGGCTCACGTTGATAGTGCTCATGGTGACAGTTCCCATGGTGACAGTGCTCATGGTGACATTTCCCATGGTAACAGAACTCATGATGACAGTGTCCATGGTGACAGTGCCCACGGTGATATTTCCCATGGTTACAGTGTTCATGGTGATATTGCTCACTGTGACAGTGCCCATGGTTATAGTCCTCATGGTGATAGTGCTCATGGTGACAGTTCCCATGGTGACAGTGCCCACGGTGACAGTGCTCATGGTGACATTGCCCACGGTGACAGTTCTCATGGTGACAGTGCCCATGGTGACAGTGCTCATGTTGATAGTGCCCACGGTGACAGTGCTCATGGTGACACTGCTCACAATGACAGTGCCCTTGGTGATAGTGCCCATGGTAATAGGGCTCACGGTGACACTGCCCATGGTGATATTGTTCACGGTGACACTGCCCATGGTGATAGTGCTCACGGTGATAGTGCTCACGTTGACAGTGCCCTTGGGGATAGTGCTCATGGTAATACTGCTCATGGTGATAGTGCTCATGGCGATAGTTCGCATGGTGACAGTGCCCATGTTGATAGTGCCCATGGTGGCAGTGCTCATGGTGACACTGCCCATGGTGGCTGTGCTCATGCTGGCGGTGTCCATGGTTGGAGTTCCCATGGTGAAATTCCTTATGGTAGCACTGCCCATGATGATAGTGCTCATGGTGACAGTATCCATGGTGACAGTGTCTATGGCGACAGTGTCCATGGTGATAGTGCCCACAGTGACAGTGCTCATTGTGACAGTTTCTATGGTGACAGTACCCATGATGACAGTGCTCATGGTGACAATGCCCACAGTGACAGTGCTCACGGTGAGAGTGCTCACGTTGACAGTGCCCTTGGTGATAGTACGCATGGTCATATTGCTCACGGTGACAGTGCCCATGGTGATAGTGCTCATGGTGATAGTGCTCATGGTAATAGTGATCATGGTGACACTGCCTATGGTGACAGTGCCCATGGTGACACTGCCCATAGTGATATTTGCCATGGTGACAATGCTCATGGTGAGAGTTCCTATGGTGACTGTGCTCATGTTGACAGTGCCCATGGTGACAGTGCCCACGGTGACAGTGTTCAAGGTGATAGTGCTCAACGTGATAGTTCCCATGGTAATAGTGCTGATGGTGACACTGCCCATGTTGATATTGCTCATGGTGACACTGCCCATGGTGATAGTGCTCACGGTGATAGTGCTCACGGTGACAGTGCCCTTGGTGACAGTGCCCTTGGTGATAGTGCTCATGGTGATAGTGCTCATGGTGACTTTTCGCATGGTGACAGTGCCCATGTTGAAAGTGCCCATGGTCAGCATACCCATGGTGACAGTGCCCATGGTAACAGTGCCCATGGTGACAGTGCTCATGTTGACATTGCCCATGGTGACCATTCCCATGGTCACCTTTGCCATGGTGATAGTGCTCATGGTGACAGTGCTCATGGTGACAGTGCACATGGTGACAATGCCCACACTGAAAGTGCTCACGGTGATAGTGCTCATGGTGATAATGCCCATTGTAATAGTGCTCATGGTGACAGTGCCCATGGTGATATTGCTCATGGTGACACTGCCCATGGTGATAGTGCTCACGGTGATAGTGCTCATGGTGACACTGCCCGTGATGATAGTGCTCATGGTGATAGTGCTCATGGTAATAGTGCTCATGGTGACACTACCCATGGTGACAGTGCCCATGGTGACACTGCCCATAGTGACATTTCCCATGGTGACAGTGCTCATAGTGAGAGTTCCCATGGTGACACTGCACATGGTGACAGTTCTCATGGTGACAGTGCTCACTGTGACAGTGCTCACTGTGGCAGTGCCAATGGTTACAGTGCGCATGGTGACTGTTCCGATGGTGACAGTTCCCATGGTGATAGTGCTCACCGTGATAGTGCCCATGGTGACAGTTCCCATGGATACACTGCCCATGGTGACAGTTCTCATGGTGACAGTGCCCACTGTGATAGTGCTCATGGTGGCAGTTCGCATGGTGACAGTGGCCATGATGACAGAGCTCATGGTGGCAAGGCCCACGGTAACAGTGCTCATGGTGACAGTGTTCACGATGACAGTGCCCTTGGTGATAGTACCCATGGTAATAGTGCTCACTGTGACAGTGCCCATGGTGATAGTGCTCAGGGTGATAGTGCTCATGGTAATAGTGCTCATGGTGACACTGCCCATTGTGACAGTGCCCATGGTGACACTGCCCATAATAACATTTCCCATGGTGACAGTGTTCATGGTGAGAGTTCCCATGGTGACAGTGCCCATGGTGACAGTGGCCATGTTGAAATTGCCCATGGTGACAGTGCACACCGTGACAGTGCCCATGGTGACAGTGCTCACGGTGACAGCGCTCATGGTGATAGTGCTTACGGCGATAGTGCTCACGTTGACAGTGTCCTTGGTGATAGTGTTCATAGTAATATTGCTCATGGTGGTAGTCCTTATGGTGATAGTTCGCATGGTGACTGTGCCCATGTTGAAAGTGCCCATGGTGGCAGTGTTCATGGTGACACTGACCATGGTGACTATGCTCATGCTGGTGCTATACATGGTTGGAGTTCCCATGGTGAAATTCCTTATGGTGGCACTACCTATGATGATATTGTTCATGGTGACAGTGTCCACGGTGACAGTGCCTATGGTGACAGGGCACATGGTGACAGTGCCAACGGTGACATTGCTCATGGTGACAGTGCCAACAGTGACAGTGCTCATGGTGACAGTGCCCACGGTGACAATGTCCATGGTGACAGTGCTCACGGTGACACTTCCCATGGTGATAGTGCTCACGGTGATAGTTCTCATGGTGACATTGTCCACGGTGATAGTGCTCATGGTGACAGTGCCCTTGGTGATAGTGATCATGGTGATAGTGCTCATGTAGACATTTCCCATGGTGACAGTGCTCATGTTGACAGTCCCCATGGTGACTGTGCTCATGCTGGCGGTGTATATGGTTGGAGTTACAATGGTGAAATTCCTTATGGTGGCACTGCCCATGATTATAGTGCTCATGGTGACAGTTTCCATGGTGACAGCGCCCATGGTGACAGTGCCCATGGTGACATTTCCCATGGTGATAGTGCTCATGGTGAGAGTTCCCATGGTGACAGTGCTCATCATGGCAGTGCCCATAGTGACCGTTCCCATGGTGAGAGTTCCCATGGTGATAGGGCTCATGGTTACAGTGCTCATGGTGACAGTGAACACGGTGACAGTGCCCGTAGTGACAGTGCTCATGGTGATAGTGCTCATGCTTATAGTGCCCACGGTGATAGTAGTCATGGTGAAAGTGTTCACGGAGATAGTGCTCACGGTGATAGTGCTCAGGGTGACAGTGCCCTTAATGATAGTGCTCACGGTGATAGTGCTCATGGTGACAGTTCCCATCGTGACAGTGCCCATGGTGACAGTGCGCATGGTGACAGTGCCCACGGTGACAATTCTCAGGGTGATAGTGCTCACAGTGATAGTGCTCACGGTGACAGTGCCCTGGGTGAGAGTGCCCATGTTAACAGTGTCCCTGGTGACCGTTCTCATGGTGACAGTGCTCATGATGACAGTGCCCACGGTGGCAGTGCCAATGGTTGCAGTGCTCATGGTGGCAGTATCCGTGCTGGCAGTTCGTAAGAGGACAGTGCTCATGGTGACAGTTCCCATGGTAATAAAGCTCATGATGACAGTGTCCTTTGTGATAGTGCCCATGGAGACAGTGCCCATGGTGACACAGACCCTGGTGACTGTGCTCATGCTGGTGGTGTACATGGTTGGAGTTTCCATGGTGAAATTACTCATGGTGGTACTGCTCATAATGATAGTGCTCATGGTGATAGTGTCCATGATGACAGTGTCCACGGTTACAGTGCTCATGGTGACACTGCCCATGGTGACAGTGCACACGGTGACAGTGCCCACGGTGACAGTGCTCACGGTGATAGTGCTAATGGTGATAGTGCCCATGGTAATAGTGCTCACCATGAAAGTTCCCATGGTGCTATTGCTCATGGTGACAATGCCAATGCTGTTAGTGCTCACGGTGATAGTGCTCATGGTGACAGTTCCCATGGTGACAGAGCCCATGGTGACGGAGCTCATGGTGACAGTGCCCACGGTGACAGTGCTCATGGTGACAGTGCTCACGGTGATTGTGCTCACAGTGATACTGCTCATGGTGAAAGTGCCTTTTGTGATAGTGCTCATGGTGATAGTGCTCGTAGTGATAGTGCTCATGGTGACAGTCCGCATGGTGACAGTGCCCATGTTGAAATTGCCCATGGTGACAGTGTTCATGGTGACAATGCCCATGGTGACTGTGCTCATGCTGGCAGTGTACATGGTTGGAGTTCCCATGGTGAAATTCCTCATGGTGGCCCTGCCCATGATGATAGTGCTCATGGTGACATTTCCTATGGTGACAGTGTTCATGGTAAGAGTTACCATGGTGACAGTGCTCATGTTCACAGTGCCCATGGTGACAGTGTCCATTGTGAACAGTGCCCATGGTGAGAGGGCCCATGGTGACAGTGCTCATGATGAGAGTTCCCATGTTGACAGTGCCCATGGTGACAGTGCCCATGGTGACAGTGCCCATTATGATAGTGCTCCCGGTGACAGTGTCCCTGGTGATAGTGCTCATGGAGATAGTGCTCATGGTGACAGTGCCCTCGGTGACAGTGATCACGGTGATAGTGCTCATGGTGATTGTGCCCATGGTAATAGTGCTCACGGTGACAGTGCCCATGGTGATATTGCTCACGGTGACCCTGTCCATGGTGATAGTACTCACGGTGATGCTGCTCATGGTGACAGTTCCCATGGTGACAGTGCCCATGGTGACAGTGCGCATGGTGACAGTGCCCACGGTGACAGTGCTCAGGGTGATAGTGCTCACAGTGATAGTGCTCACGGTGACAGTGCTCTGGCTGATAGTGCCCATGGTGACAGTGTCCCTGGTGACCGTTCTCATGGTGACAGTGCTCATGATGACAGTGCCCACGTTGGCAGTGCCAATGGTTACAGTGGTCATGGTGGCAGTGTCCGTGCTGGCAGTTCGTAAGAGGACAGTGCTCATGGTGACAGTTCCCATGGTAATAGAGCTCATGATGACAGTGTCCTTTGTAATAGTGCCCATGGTGACAGTGCCCATGGTGACACAGCCCTTGGTGACTGTGCTCATGCTGGCAGTGTACATGGTTGGAGTTTCCATGGTGAAATTACTCATGGTGGTACTGCTCATGATGATAGTGCTCATGGTGACAGTGTCCATGATGACAGTGTCCACGGTTACAGTGCTCATGGTGACACTGCCCATGGTGACAGTGCACACGGTGACAGTGCCCACGGTGACAGTGCCCATGTTGACAGTTCCCATGGATACAGTGCCCATGTTGACAGTGCTCATTTTGACATTGCCCACGGTGACAGTGCTCATGGTGACAGTGCTCACAGTGACAATACCCTTGGTGATAGTGCCCATGGTAATAGGGCTCACGGTGACACTGCCCATGGTGATAGTGCTCATGGTGATAATGCTCATGGTAATAGTGCTCATAGTGACACTGCCCATGGTGACATTGCCCATGGTGACACTGACCATAGTGACATTTCCCATTGTCGCAGTGCTCATGGTGAGAGTTCCCATGGTGACAGTGCACATGTTGACAGTTCCCATGGCGACACTCCTCATGGTGACAGTGCTCACTGTGGCAGTGCCAATGGTTAAAGTGCTCATGGTGGCAGTGTCCATGGTGGCAGTTCCCAAAGTGACAGTCCACATGGTGACATTTCCCATGGTAACAGAGCTCATGATGACAGTGTCCATGGTGACAGTGCCCATGGTGACAATGGCCATGTTGAAAATACCTACGGTGACAGTGCTCATGGTGACAGTGCCCACGGTGACTATGCTCATGGTGACAGTGCTCACGGTGACAGTGCCCTCGGTGATAGAGCTCATGGTGGCATTTCGCATGGTGACAGTGCCCATGACGACAGTGCTCATGGTTACAATGCCCACGGAGACAGTGCTCATGGTGACAGTGCTCACGGTGAGAGTGTTCACGGTGATAATGCTCGCAGTGACAGTGCTCTTGATGATAGTGCTCATGGTTAAAGTTCTCATGGTGATAGTGCTCATGGTAACACTGACCATCGTGACTTTGCTCATGCCGGCAGTGTACATGGCTGGAGTCCCCATGGTGAAATTTCTTATGCTGGCAGTGCCCATGATGATAGTGCTCATGGTGACAGTGTCCATCGTGAGAGTGCCCATGGTGACAGTGCTCATGGTGACCCTGCCCATGGTGAGAGTTCCCATGGTGACATTTCCCATGTTGACAGTGCTCATGTTGACAGTGCACACGGTGACAGTGTTAATGGTGATATTGCTCACGGTGACGGTGCCCATGGTTATAGGGCTCACGTTGATAGTGCTCATGGTGACAGTTCCCATGGTGACAGTGCTCATGGTGACATTTCCCATGGTAACAGAACTCATGATGACAGTGTCCATGGTGACAGTGCCCACGGTGATATTTCCCATGGTTACAGTGTTCATGGTGATATTGCTCACTGTGACAGTGCCCATGGTTATAGTCCTCATGGTGATAGTGCTCATGGTGACAGTTCCCATGGTGACAGTGCCCACGGTGACAGTGCTCATGGTGACATTGCCCACGGTGACAGTTCTCATGGTGACAGTGCCCATGGTGACAGTGCTCATGTTGATAGTGCCCACGGTGACAGTGCTCATGGTGACACTGCTCACAATGACAGTGCCCTTGGTGATAGTGCCCATGGTAATAGGGCTCACGGTGACACTGCCCATGGTGATATTGTTCACGGTGACACTGCCCATGGTGATAGTGCTCACGGTGATAGTGCTCACGTTGACAGTGCCCTTGGGGATAGTGCTCATGGTAATACTGCTCATGGTGATAGTGCTCATGGCGATAGTTCGCATGGTGACAGTGCCCATGTTGATAGTGCCCATGGTGGCAGTGCTCATGGTGACACTGCCCATGGTGGCTGTGCTCATGCTGGCGGTGTCCATGGTTGCAGTTCCCATGGTGAAATTCCTTATGGTAGCACTGCCCATGATGATAGTGCTCATGGTGACAGTATCCATGGTGACAGTGTCTATGGCGACAGTGTCCATGGTGATAGTGCCCACAGTGACAGTGCTCATTGTGACAGTTTCTATGGTGACAGTACCCATGATGACAGTGCTCATGGTGACAATGCCCACAGTGACAGTGCTCACGGTGAGAGTGCTCACGTTGACAGTGCCCTTGGTGATAGTACGCATGGTCATATTGCTCACGGTGACAGTGCCCATGGTGATAGTGCTCATGGTGATAGTGCTCATGGTAATAGTGATCATGGTGACACTGCCTATGGTGACAGTGCCCATGGTGACACTGCCCATAGTGATATTTGCCATGGTGACAATGCTCATGGTGAGAGTTCCTATGGTGACTGTGCTCATGTTGACAGTGCCCATGGTGACAGTGCCCACGGTGACAGTGTTCAAGGTGATAGTGCTCAACGTGATAGTTCCCATGGTAATAGTGCTGATGGTGACACTGCCCATGTTGATATTGCTCATGGTGACACTGCCCATGGTGATAGTGCTCACGGTGATAGTGCTCACGGTGACAGTGCCCTTGGTGACAGTGCCCTTGGTGATAGTGCTCATGGTGATAGTGCTCATGGTGACTTTTCGCATGGTGACAGTGCCCATGTTGAAAGTGCCCATGGTCAGCATACCCATGGTGACAGTGCCCATGGTAACAGTGCCCATGGTGACAGTGCTCATGTTGACATTGCCCATGGTGACCATTCCCATGGTCACCTTTGCCATGGTGATAGTGCTCATGGTGACAGTGCTCATGGTGACAGTGCACATGGTGACAATGCCCACACTGAAAGTGCTCACGGTGATAGTGCTCATGGTGATAATGCCCATTGTAATAGTGCTCATGGTGACAGTGCCCATGGTGATATTGCTCATGGTGACACTGCCCATGGTGATAGTGCTCACGGTGATAGTGCTCATGGTGACACTGCCCGTGATGATAGTGCTCATGGTGATAGTGCTCATGGTAATAGTGCTCATGGTGACACTACCCATGGTGACAGTGCCCATGGTGACACTGCCCATAGTGACATTTCCCATGGTGACAGTGCTCATAGTGAGAGTTCCCATGGTGACACTGCACATGGTGACAGTTCTCATGGTGACAGTGCTCACTGTGACAGTGCTCACTGTGGCAGTGCCAATGGTTACAGTGCGCATGGTGACTGTTCCGATGGTGACAGTTCCCATGGTGATAGTGCTCACCGTGATAGTGCCCATGGTGACAGTTCCCATGGATACACTGCCCATGGTGACAGTTCTCATGGTGACAGTGCCCACTGTGATAGTGCTCATGGTGGCAGTGGCCATGATGACAGAGCTCATGGTGGCAAGGCCCACGGTAACAGTGCTCATGGTGACAGTGTTCACGATGACAGTGCCCTTGGTGATAGTACCCATGGTAATAGTGCTCACTGTGACAGTGCCCATGGTGATAGTGCTCAGGGTGATAGTGCTCATGGTAATAGTGCTCATGGTGACACTGCCCATTGTGACAGTGCCCATGGTGACACTGCCCATAATAACATTTCCCATGGTGACAGTGTTCATGGTGAGAGTTCCCATGGTGACAGTGCCCATGGTGACAGTGGCCATGTTGAAATTGCCCATGGTGACAGTGCACACCGTGACAGTGCCCATGGTGACAGTGCTCACGGTGACAGCGTTCATGGTGATAGTGCTTACGGCGATAGTGCTCACGTTGACAGTGTCCTTGGTGATAGTGTTCATAGTAATATTGCTCATGGTGGTAGTCCTTATGGTGATAGTTCGCATGGTGACTGTGCCCATGTTGAAAGTGCCCATGGTGGCAGTGTTCATGGTGACACTGACCATGGTGACTATGCTCATGCTGGTGCTATACATGGTTGGAGTTCCCATGGTGAAATTCCTTATGGTGGCACTACCTATGATGATATTGTTCATGGTGACAGTGTCCACGGTGACAGTGCCTATGGTGACAGGGCACATGGTGACAGTGCCAACGGTGACATTGCTCATGGTGACAGTGCCAACAGTGACAGTGCTCATGGTGACAGTGCCCACGGTGACAATGTCCATGGTGACAGTGCTCACGGTGACACTTCCCATGGTGATAGTGCTCACGGTGATAGTTCTCATGGTGACATTGTCCACGGTGATAGTGCTCATGGTGACAGTGCCCTTGGTGATAGTGATCATGGTGATAGTGCTCATGTAGACATTTCCCATGGTGACAGTGCTCATGTTGACAGTCCCCATGGTGACTGTGCTCATGCTGGCGGTGTATATGGTTGGAGTTACAATGGTGAAATTCCTTATGGTGGCACTGCCCATGATTATAGTGCTCATGGTGACAGTTTCCATGGTGACAGCGCCCATGGTGACAGTGCCCATGGTGACATTTCCCATGGTGATAGTGCTCATGGTGAGAGTTCCCATGGTGACAGTGCTCATCATGGCAGTGCCCATAGTGACCGTTCCCATGGTGAGAGTTCCCATGGTGATAGGGCTCATGGTTACAGTGCTCATGGTGACAGTGAACACGGTGACAGTGCCCGTAGTGACAGTGCTCATGGTGATAGTGCTCATGCTTATAGTGCCCACGGTGATAGTAGTCATGGTGAAAGTGTTCACGGAGATAGTGCTCACGGTGATAGTGCTCAGGGTGACAGTGCCCTTAATGATAGTGCTCACGGTGATAGTGCTCATGGTGACAGTTCCCATCGTGACAGTGCCCATGGTGACAGTGCGCATGGTGACAGTGCCCACGGTGACAATTCTCAGGGTGATAGTGCTCACAGTGATAGTGCTCACGGTGACAGTGCCCTGGGTGAGAGTGCCCATGTTAACAGTGTCCCTGGTGACCGTTCTCATGGTGACAGTGCTCATGATGACAGTGCCCACGGTGGCAGTGCCAATGGTTGCAGTGCTCATGGTGGCAGTATCCGTGCTGGCAGTTCGTAAGAGGACAGTGCTCATGGTGACAGTTCCCATGGTAATAAAGCTCATGATGACAGTGTCCTTTGTGATAGTGCCCATGGAGACAGTGCCCATGGTGACACAGACCCTGGTGACTGTGCTCATGCTGGTGGTGTACATGGTTGGAGTTTCCATGGTGAAATTACTCATGGTGGTACTGCTCATAATGATAGTGCTCATGGTGATAGTGTCCATGATGACAGTGTCCACGGTTACAGTGCTCATGGTGACACTGCCCATGGTGACAGTGCACACGGTGACAGTGCCCACGGTGACAGTGCTCACGGTGATAGTGCTAATGGTGATAGTGCCCATGGTAATAGTGCTCACCATGAAAGTTCCCATGGTGCTATTGCTCATGGTGACAATGCCAATGCTGTTAGTGCTCACGGTGATAGTGCTCATGGTGACAGTTCCCATGGTGACAGAGCCCATGGTGACGGAGCTCATGGTGACAGTGCCCACGGTGACAGTGCTCATGGTGACAGTGCTCACGGTGATTCTGCTCACAGTGATACTGCTCATGGTGAAAGTGCCTTTTGTGATAGTGCTCATGGTGATAGTGCTCGTAGTGATAGTGCTCATGGTGACAGTCCGCATGGTGACAGTGCCCATGTTGAAATTGCCCATGGTGACAGTGTTCATGGTGACAATGCCCATGGTGACTGTGCTCATGCTGGCAGTGTACATGGTTGGAGTTCCCATGGTGAAATTCCTCATGGTGGCCCTGCCCATGATGATAGTGCTCATGGTGACATTTCCTATGGTGACAGTGTTCATGGTAAGAGTTACCATGGTGACAGTGCTCATGTTCACAGTGCCCATGGTGACAGTGTCCATTGTGAACAGTGCCCATGGTGAGAGGGCCCATGGTGACAGTGCTCATGATGAGAGTTCCCATGTTGACAGTGCCCATGGTGACAGTGCCCATGGTGACAGTGCCCATTATGATAGTGCTCCCGGTGACAGTGTCCCTGGTGATAGTGCTCATGGAGATAGTGCTCATGGTGACAGTGCCCTCGGTGACAGTGATCACGGTGATAGTGCTCATGGTGATTGTGCCCATGGTAATAGTGCTCACGGTGACAGTGCCCATGGTGATATTGCTCACGGTGACCCTGTCCATGGTGATAGTACTCACGGTGATGCTGCTCATGGTGACAGTTCCCATGGTGACAGTGCCCATGGTGACAGTGCGCATGGTGACAGTGCCCACGGTGACAGTGCTCAGGGTGATAGTGCTCACAGTGATAGTGCTCACGGTGACAGTGCTCTGGCTGATAGTGCCCATGGTGACAGTGTCCCTGGTGACCGTTCTCATGGTGACAGTGCTCATGATGACAGTGCCCACGTTGGCAGTGCCAATGGTTACAGTGGTCATGGTGGCAGTGTCCGTGCTGGCAGTTCGTAAGAGGACAGTGCTCATGGTGACAGTTCCCATGGTAATAGAGCTCATGATGACAGTGTCCTTTGTAATAGTGCCCATGGTGACAGTGCCCATGGTGACACAGCCCTTGGTGACTGTGCTCATGCTGGCAGTGTACATGGTTGGAGTTTCCATGGTGAAATTACTCATGGTGGTACTGCTCATGATGATAGTGCTCATGGTGACAGTGTCCATGATGACAGTGTCCACGGTTACAGTGCTCATGGTGACACTGCCCATGGTGACAGTGCACACGGTGACAGTGCCCACGGTGACAGTGCCCATGTTGACAGTTCCCATGGATACAGTGCCCATGTTGACAGTGCTCATTTTGACATTGCCCACGGTGACAGTGCTCATGGTGACAGTGCTCACAGTGACAATACCCTTGGTGATAGTGCCCATGGTAATAGGGCTCACGGTGACACTGCCCATGGTGATAGTGCTCATGGTGATAATGCTCATGGTAATAGTGCTCATAGTGACACTGCCCATGGTGACATTGCCCATGGTGACACTGACCATAGTGACATTTCCCATTGTCGCAGTGCTCATGGTGAGAGTTCCCATGGTGACAGTGCACATGTTGACAGTTCCCATGGCGACACTCCTCATGGTGACAGTGCTCACTGTGGCAGTGCCAATGGTTAAAGTGCTCATGGTGGCAGTGTCCATGGTGGCAGTTCCCAAAGTGACAGTCCACATGGTGACATTTCCCATGGTAACAGAGCTCATGATGACAGTGTCCATGGTGACAGTGCCCATGGTGACAATGGCCATGTTGAAAATACCTACGGTGACAGTGCTCATGGTGACAGTGCCCACGGTGACTATGCTCATGGTGACAGTGCTCACGGTGACAGTGCCCTCGGTGATAGAGCTCATGGTGGCATTTCGCATGGTGACAGTGCCCATGACGACAGTGCTCATGGTTACAATGCCCACGGAGACAGTGCTCATGGTGACAGTGCTCACGGTGAGAGTGTTCACGGTGATAATGCTCGCAGTGACAGTGCTCTTGATGATAGTGCTCATGGTTAAAGTTCTCATGGTGATAGTGCTCATGGTAACACTGACCATCGTGACTTTGCTCATGCCGGCAGTGTACATGGCTGGAGTCCCCATGGTGAAATTTCTTATGCTGGCAGTGCCCATGATGATAGTGCTCATGGTGACAGTGTCCATCGTGAGAGTGCCCATGGTGACAGTGCTCATGGTGACCCTGCCCATGGTGAGAGTTCCCATGGTGACATTTCCCATGTTGACAGTGCTCATGTTGACAGTGCACACGGTGACAGTGTTAATGGTGATATTGCTCACGGTGACGGTGCCCATGGTTATAGGGCTCACGTTGATAGTGCTCATGGTGACAGTTCCCATGGTGACAGTGCTCATGGTGACATTTCCCATGGTAACAGAACTCATGATGACAGTGTCCATGGTGACAGTGCCCACGGTGATATTTCCCATGGTTACAGTGTTCATGGTGATATTGCTCACTGTGACAGTGCCCATGGTTATAGTCCTCATGGTGATAGTGCTCATGGTGACAGTTCCCATGGTGACAGTGCCCACGGTGACAGTGCTCATGGTGACATTGCCCACGGTGACAGTTCTCATGGTGACAGTGCCCATGGTGACAGTGCTCATGTTGATAGTGCCCACGGTGACAGTGCTCATGGTGACACTGCTCACAATGACAGTGCCCTTGGTGATAGTGCCCATGGTAATAGGGCTCACGGTGACACTGCCCATGGTGATATTGTTCACGGTGACACTGCCCATGGTGATAGTGCTCACGGTGATAGTGCTCACGTTGACAGTGCCCTTGGGGATAGTGCTCATGGTAATACTGCTCATGGTGATAGTGCTCATGGCGATAGTTCGCATGGTGACAGTGCCCATGTTGATAGTGCCCATGGTGGCAGTGCTCATGGTGACACTGCCCATGGTGGCTGTGCTCATGCTGGCGGTGTCCATGGTTGCAGTTCCCATGGTGAAATTCCTTATGGTAGCACTGCCCATGATGATAGTGCTCATGGTGACAGTATCCATGGTGACAGTGTCTATGGCGACAGTGTCCATGGTGATAGTGCCCACAGTGACAGTGCTCATTGTGACAGTTTCTATGGTGACAGTACCCATGATGACAGTGCTCATGGTGACAATGCCCACAGTGACAGTGCTCACGGTGAGAGTGCTCACGTTGACAGTGCCCTTGGTGATAGTACGCATGGTCATATTGCTCACGGTGACAGTGCCCATGGTGATAGTGCTCATGGTGATAGTGCTCATGGTAATAGTGATCATGGTGACACTGCCTATGGTGACAGTGCCCATGGTGACACTGCCCATAGTGATATTTGCCATGGTGACAATGCTCATGGTGAGAGTTCCTATGGTGACTGTGCTCATGTTGACAGTGCCCATGGTGACAGTGCCCACGGTGACAGTGTTCAAGGTGATAGTGCTCAACGTGATAGTTCCCATGGTAATAGTGCTGATGGTGACACTGCCCATGTTGATATTGCTCATGGTGACACTGCCCATGGTGATAGTGCTCACGGTGATAGTGCTCACGGTGACAGTGCCCTTGGTGACAGTGCCCTTGGTGATAGTGCTCATGGTGATAGTGCTCATGGTGACTTTTCGCATGGTGACAGTGCCCATGTTGAAAGTGCCCATGGTCAGCATACCCATGGTGACAGTGCCCATGGTAACAGTGCCCATGGTGACAGTGCTCATGTTGACATTGCCCATGGTGACCATTCCCATGGTCACCTTTGCCATGGTGATAGTGCTCATGGTGACAGTGCTCATGGTGACAGTGCACATGGTGACAATGCCCACACTGAAAGTGCTCACGGTGATAGTGCTCATGGTGATAATGCCCATTGTAATAGTGCTCATGGTGACAGTGCCCATGGTGATATTGCTCATGGTGACACTGCCCATGGTGATAGTGCTCACGGTGATAGTGCTCATGGTGACACTGCCCGTGATGATAGTGCTCATGGTGATAGTGCTCATGGTAATAGTGCTCATGGTGACACTACCCATGGTGACAGTGCCCATGGTGACACTGCCCATAGTGACATTTCCCATGGTGACAGTGCTCATAGTGAGAGTTCCCATGGTGACACTGCACATGGTGACAGTTCTCATGGTGACAGTGCTCACTGTGACAGTGCTCACTGTGGCAGTGCCAATGGTTACAGTGCGCATGGTGACTGTTCCGATGGTGACAGTTCCCATGGTGATAGTGCTCACCGTGATAGTGCCCATGGTGACAGTTCCCATGGATACACTGCCCATGGTGACAGTTCTCATGGTGACAGTGCCCACTGTGATAGTGCTCATGGTGGCAGTGGCCATGATGACAGAGCTCATGGTGGCAAGGCCCACGGTAACAGTGCTCATGGTGACAGTGTTCACGATGACAGTGCCCTTGGTGATAGTACCCATGGTAATAGTGCTCACTGTGACAGTGCCCATGGTGATAGTGCTCAGGGTGATAGTGCTCATGGTAATAGTGCTCATGGTGACACTGCCCATTGTGACAGTGCCCATGGTGACACTGCCCATAATAACATTTCCCATGGTGACAGTGTTCATGGTGAGAGTTCCCATGGTGACAGTGCCCATGGTGACAGTGGCCATGTTGAAATTGCCCATGGTGACAGTGCACACCGTGACAGTGCCCATGGTGACAGTGCTCACGGTGACAGCGCTCATGGTGATAGTGCTTACGGCGATAGTGCTCACGTTGACAGTGTCCTTGGTGATAGTGTTCATAGTAATATTGCTCATGGTGGTAGTCCTTATGGTGATAGTTCGCATGGTGACTGTGCCCATGTTGAAAGTGCCCATGGTGGCAGTGTTCATGGTGACACTGACCATGGTGACTATGCTCATGCTGGTGCTATACATGGTTGGAGTTCCCATGGTGAAATTCCTTATGGTGGCACTACCTATGATGATATTGTTCATGGTGACAGTGTCCACGGTGACAGTGCCTATGGTGACAGGGCACATGGTGACAGTGCCAACGGTGACATTGCTCATGGTGACAGTGCCAACAGTGACAGTGCTCATGGTGACAGTGCCCACGGTGACAATGTCCATGGTGACAGTGCTCACGGTGACACTTCCCATGGTGATAGTGCTCACGGTGATAGTTCTCATGGTGACATTGTCCACGGTGATAGTGCTCATGGTGACAGTGCCCTTGGTGATAGTGATCATGGTGATAGTGCTCATGTAGACATTTCCCATGGTGACAGTGCTCATGTTGACAGTCCCCATGGTGACTGTGCTCATGCTGGCGGTGTATATGGTTGGAGTTACAATGGTGAAATTCCTTATGGTGGCACTGCCCATGATTATAGTGCTCATGGTGACAGTTTCCATGGTGACAGCGCCCATGGTGACAGTGCCCATGGTGACATTTCCCATGGTGATAGTGCTCATGGTGAGAGTTCCCATGGTGACAGTGCTCATCATGGCAGTGCCCATAGTGACCGTTCCCATGGTGAGAGTTCCCATGGTGATAGGGCTCATGGTTACAGTGCTCATGGTGACAGTGAACACGGTGACAGTGCCCGTAGTGACAGTGCTCATGGTGATAGTGCTCATGCTTATAGTGCCCACGGTGATAGTAGTCATGGTGAAAGTGTTCACGGAGATAGTGCTCACGGTGATAGTGCTCAGGGTGACAGTGCCCTTAATGATAGTGCTCACGGTGATAGTGCTCATGGTGACAGTTCCCATCGTGACAGTGCCCATGGTGACAGTGCGCATGGTGACAGTGCCCACGGTGACAATTCTCAGGGTGATAGTGCTCACAGTGATAGTGCTCACGGTGACAGTGCCCTGGGTGAGAGTGCCCATGTTAACAGTGTCCCTGGTGACCGTTCTCATGGTGACAGTGCTCATGATGACAGTGCCCACGGTGGCAGTGCCAATGGTTGCAGTGCTCATGGTGGCAGTATCCGTGCTGGCAGTTCGTAAGAGGACAGTGCTCATGGTGACAGTTCCCATGGTAATAAAGCTCATGATGACAGTGTCCTTTGTGATAGTGCCCATGGAGACAGTGCCCATGGTGACACAGACCCTGGTGACTGTGCTCATGCTGGTGGTGTACATGGTTGGAGTTTCCATGGTGAAATTACTCATGGTGGTACTGCTCATAATGATAGTGCTCATGGTGATAGTGTCCATGATGACAGTGTCCACGGTTACAGTGCTCATGGTGACACTGCCCATGGTGACAGTGCACACGGTGACAGTGCCCACGGTGACAGTGCTCACGGTGATAGTGCTAATGGTGATAGTGCCCATGGTAATAGTGCTCACCATGAAAGTTCCCATGGTGCTATTGCTCATGGTGACAATGCCAATGCTGTTAGTGCTCACGGTGATAGTGCTCATGGTGACAGTTCCCATGGTGACAGAGCCCATGGTGACGGAGCTCATGGTGACAGTGCCCACGGTGACAGTGCTCATGGTGACAGTGCTCACGGTGATTGTGCTCACAGTGATACTGCTCATGGTGAAAGTGCCTTTTGTGATAGTGCTCATGGTGATAGTGCTCGTAGTGATAGTGCTCATGGTGACAGTCCGCATGGTGACAGTGCCCATGTTGAAATTGCCCATGGTGACAGTGTTCATGGTGACAATGCCCATGGTGACTGTGCTCATGCTGGCAGTGTACATGGTTGGAGTTCCCATGGTGAAATTCCTCATGGTGGCCCTGCCCATGATGATAGTGCTCATGGTGACATTTCCTATGGTGACAGTGTTCATGGTAAGAGTTACCATGGTGACAGTGCTCATGTTCACAGTGCCCATGGTGACAGTGTCCATTGTGAACAGTGCCCATGGTGAGAGGGCCCATGGTGACAGTGCTCATGATGAGAGTTCCCATGTTGACAGTGCCCATGGTGACAGTGC
This sequence comes from Balaenoptera ricei, assembly GCF_028023285.1. Taxonomy (NCBI): domain Eukaryota; kingdom Metazoa; phylum Chordata; class Mammalia; order Artiodactyla; family Balaenopteridae; genus Balaenoptera; species Balaenoptera ricei. Next base: position 103,915,129 of record NC_082654.1, read on the forward strand.
CCATGGTGACAGTGCCCATTATGATAGTGCTCCCGGTGACAGTGTCCCTGGTGATAGTGCTCATGGAGATAGTGCTCATGGTGACAGTGCCCTCGGTGACAGTGATCACGGTGATAGTGCTCATGGTGATTGTGCCCATGGTAATAGTGCTCACGGTGACAGTGCCCATGGTGATATTGCTCACGGTGACCCTGTCCATGGTGATAGTACTCACGGTGATGCTGCTCATGGTGACAGTTCCCATGGTGACAGTGCCCATGGTGACAGTGCGCATGGTGACAGTGCCCACGGTGACAGTGCTCAGGGTGATAGTGCTCACAGTGATAGTGCTCACGGTGACAGTGCTCTGGCTGATAGTGCCCATGGTGACAGTGTCCCTGGTGACCGTTCTCATGGTGACAGTGCTCATGATGACAGTGCCCACGTTGGCAGTGCCAATGGTTACAGTGGTCATGGTGGCAGTGTCCGTGCTGGCAGTTCGTAAGAGGACAGTGCTCATGGTGACAGTTCCCATGGTAATAGAGCTCATGATGACAGTGTCCTTTGTAATAGTGCCCATGGTGACAGTGCCCATGGTGACACAGCCCTTGGTGACTGTGCTCATGCTGGCAGTGTACATGGTTGGAGTTTCCATGGTGAAATTACTCATGGTGGTACTGCTCATGATGATAGTGCTCATGGTGACAGTGTCCATGATGACAGTGTCCACGGTTACAGTGCTCATGGTGACACTGCCCATGGTGACAGTGCACACGGTGACAGTGCCCACGGTGACAGTGCTCACGGTGATAGTGCTAATGTTGATAGTGCCCATGGTAATAGTGCTCACCATGAAAGTTCCCATGGTGCTATTGCTCACGGTGACACTGCCAATGCTGTTAGTGCTCACGGTGATAGTGCTCAATGGTGACAGTTCCCATGGTGACAGAGCCCATGGTGACAGAGCTCATGGTGACAGTGCCCACGGTGACAGTGCTCACGGTGATGGTGCTCACAGTGATACTACTCATGGTGAAAGTGCCTTTTGTAATAGTGCTCATGGTGATAGTGCTCATGGTGATAGTGCTCATGATGGCACTGCCAATGGTCACAGTGCTCATGGTGGCAGTTTCCATGGTTGCAGTTACCATCTTGAAAGTTCTCATGGTGGCAGTTCCCATGATGACAGTGCTTACGGTGACAGTGCTCATAGTGACTGTTCTCACGGTGAGAGTGCTCGAGGTGATATTTCTCACTGTGAGAGTGCTCATGATGAAAGTGCTCATGGTGAGAGTGCTCACGGTATCAGTGCTCACTGTGACAGTCCTGGAGATGATAGTACTCATGGTGACACATCCCATGATGACAATGCTCCTGGTGACAATGATCATGGTGAGAGTGCTCACAGTGACAGTGCTCATGGTGGCAGTGTCCATGGTGACAGTGCTCATGGTGGCAGTTCCCATATTGATGGTGCTCATGTTGACAGTGCTCATGGTGACATTGCCCATGATGACACTTCCAATGTTGACAGTGTACATGGGGACAATGCTCATGGAAAGAGTGTCCATGGTGATAGTGCTCCTGGTGACAGTGCCCATGGTGACAGTGCCCATGGTGAAAGTTCCCATGGTGACAGTACCCACGGTGACAGTGCTCATGGTGATATTGCCCATGGTGACAGTGCTCATGGTGACAGTGCTCACGGTGATTGTGCTCACAGTGATAGTGCTCATGGTGACAGTGCCCTTTGTGATAGTGTTCATGGTGATAATGCTCATAGTGATAGTGCTCATGGTGACAGTACGCATGGTGACAGAGCCCATGGTGACAGTGCTCATGGTGACTGTGCTCATGCTGGCGGTGTACACGGTTGGAGTTCCAATGGTGAAATTCTTTATGGTGGCCCTGCCCATGATGACAGGGCTCATGGTGACAGTGTCCATGGTGACAGTGCCCATTGTGACAGTGCCCATAGTGTCATTTCCCATGGTGACAGTGCCCATGCTGACATTTCCCATGGTGACAGTGCTCATGGTGAGAGTTTCCATGGTGACAGTGCTCATGTTGACAGTGCCCACGGTGCCAGTGCTCATGGTGAGAATTCCCATGGTGACAGGGCTCATCTTGACAGTTCCCATGGATACACTGCCAATGGTGACAGTGCTCATGGTGACAGTGCCCACTGTGATAGTGCTCATGGAGGCAGTTCGCATGGTGACAGTGACCATGATGACAGTGCTCATGGTGACAGTGCCCACGGTGATAGTGCTCATGGTGACAATGCTCACGGTGACAGTGCCCTTGGTGATAGTACCCATGGTAAGAATTCTCATGGTGACAGTACCCATGGTGATAGTGCTCATGGTGATAGTGCTGATGGTAATAGTGCTCATGGTGACACTGCCCTTGGTGACAGTGCCCATGGTGACACTGCCAATAGTGACATTTACCATGGTGACAGTGCTCATGGTGAGAATTCCCATGGTGACAGTGCACATGGTGAAAATATCCATGGTGACAGTGCCCATGGTGACAGTGCCCATGGTGACATTTCCCATGGTGACAGTGTTCATGGTAAGAGTTACCATGGTGAGAGTGCTCATGTTCACAGTGCCCATGGTGACAGTTTCCATGGTCAACAGTGCCCATGGTGAGAGTGCCCATGCTGACAGTGCCCATGGTGACAGTGCCCATGGTGACAGTACTCATGGTGACACTTCCCATGATGACAATGCTCCTGGTGACAATGATCATGGTGACAGTGCTCACGGTGACAGTGCTCATGGTGGCAGTTCCCATATTGACGGTGCTCATGGTGATAGTTCTCATGGTGACAGTGCCCATGATGACAGTTCCAATGTTGACAGTGTACATGGGGACAATGCTCATGGAAAGAGTGTCCATGGTCATAGTGCTCCTGGTGACAGTGTCCATGGTTACAGTGCCCATGGTGACATTTTCCATGGTGACGGTTCCCAAGGTGACATTGTCCATGGTGACAGTGCCCATGGTTACAGTGCCCATGGTGAAAGTTCCCATGGTGACAGTGCTCAAGGTCACAATGCTCATGGTGACAGTGTCCATGGTGACAGTGCTCATGGTGACAGTGCTCACGGTGATAGTGCCCACAGTGGCAGTGCTCTAGGTGACAGTGCCCATGTTGAACAGTGCTCATGGTGACAGTGCTTATGGTGACAGTGCCCACGGTGACAGAGCAAATGGTGAGAGTGCCCATGGTGACATTTCCCTTTGTGACAGTGCTTATGGTGACAGTGGCCATGGTGACACTGGCCATGGTGACAGTGCTCATGGTGAGAGTTCCCATGGTGACAGTGCTCATATTGACAGTGCCCATGGGGACAATGCTGATGGATACAGTGTCCATGGTGATAGTGCTCCTGGGGACAGTGTAGATGGTTACAGTGCCCATGGTGACATTTTCCACAGTGACAGTGTCCATGGTGAGAGTGCCCATGGAGACAGTGTCCATAGTGACAGTGCCCATGGTGACAGTGCTCATGGTGACACTTCCCATAGTGAACAGTGTCCAGGGTGACATTTCCCATGGAGACAGTGCTCCTGGTGAGAGTTCCCATGCTGACAGTGCTCACATTGACAGTGCCCATGGTGACCGTTCCCATGTTGACACTTCCCATGGTGATAGTGCTCATGGTGACAGTGCACATGGTGACATTGCCCACGGTGACAGTGCTCACTGTGATAGTGCTCATGGTGATAGTGCCCATGGTAATAGTGCTCATGGTGACAGTGCCCATGGTGATATTGCTCACCGTGACACTACCTATGGTGATAGTGCACACGGTCATAGTGCTCATGGTGACAGACCCGATGGTGACTATGCTCATGGTGACAGTGCTCATGGTGATAGTGCTCATGGTGACAGTTCGCATGGTGATAGGGCCCATGTTGAAAGTGCCCATGGGGACACTGCTCATGGTGACACTGCCCATGTTGACTGTGCTCACGCTGGCGGTGTACATGGATGGAGTTCCGATGGTGAAATTGCTCATGGTAGCACTGCCCATGATGATAGTGCTCATGGTGACAGTGTCCATGGTGACAGTGCCTATGGTGACAGTGCCCATTTTGATAGTGCTCAGGGTGATAGTGCCCACAGTGACAGTGCTCATGGTGACAGTTCCTATGGTGACAGTGCCCATGATGACAGTGCTCATGGTGACAGTGCCCATGGTGAAAGTTCCCATGGTGACAGTACCCACGGTGACAGTGCTCATGGTGATATTGCCCATGGTGACAGTGCTCATGGTGACAGTGCTCACGGTGATTGTGCTCACAGTGATAGTGCTCATGGTGACAGTGCCCTTTGTGATAGTGTTCATGGTGATAATGCTCATAGTGATAGTGCTCATGGTGACAGTACGCATGGTGACAGAGCCCATGGTGACAGTGCTCATGGTGACTGTGCTCATGCTGGCGGTGTACACGGTTGGAGTTCCAATGGTGAAATTCTTTATGGTGGCCCTGCCCATGATGATAGGGCTCATGGTGACAGTGTCCATGGTGACAGTGCCCATTGTGACAGTGCCCATAGTGTCATTTCTCATGGTGACAGTGCCCATGCTGACATTTCCCATGGTGACAGTGCTCATGGTGAGAGTTTCCATGGTGACAGTGCTCATGTTGACAGTGCCCAGGGTGCCAGTGCTCATGGTGAGAATTCCCATGGTGACAGGGCTCATCTTGACAGTTCCCATGGATACACTGCCAATGGTGACAGTGCTCATGGTGACAGTGCCCACTGTGATAGTGCTCATGGAGGCAGTTCGCATGGTGACAGTGACCATGATGACAGTGCTCATGGTGACAGTGCCCACGGTGATAGTGCTCATGGTGACAATGCTCACGGTGACAGTGCCCTTGGTGATAGTACCCATGGTAAGAATTCTCATGGTGACAGTACCCATGGTGATAGTGCTCATGGTGATAGTGCTGATGGTAATAGTGCTCATGGTGACACTGCCCTTGGTGACAGTGCCCATGGTGACACTGCCAATAGTGACATTTACCATGGTGACAGTGCTCATGGTGAGAATTCCCATGGTGACAGTGCACATGGTGAAAATATCCATGGTGACAGCGCCCATGGTGACAGTGCCCATGGTGACATTTCCCATGGTGACAGTGTTCATGGTAAGAGTTACCATGGTGAGAGTGCTCATGTTCACAGTGCCCATGGTGACAGTTTCCATGGTCAACAGTGCCCATGGTGAGAGTGCCCATGCTGACATTCCCCTGGTGACAGTGCCCATGGTGACAGTACTCATGGTGACACTTCCCATGATGACAATGCTCCTGGTGACAATGATCATGGTGACAGTGCTCACGGTGACAGTGCTCATGGTGGCAGTTCCCATATTGACGGTGCTCATGGTGATAGTTCTCATGGTGACAGTGCCCATGATGACAGTTCCAATGTTGACAGTGTACATGGGGACAATGCTCATGGAAAGAGTGTCCATGGTCATAGTGCTCCTGGTGACAGTGTCCATGGTTACAGTGCCCATGGTGACATTTTCCATGGTGACGGTTCCCAAGGTGACATTGTCCATGGTGACAGTGCCCATGGTTACAGTGCCCATGCTGAAAGTTCCCATGGTGACAGTGCTCAAGGTCACAATGCTCATGGTGACAGTGTCCATGGTGACAGTGCTCATGGTGACAGTGCTCACGGTGATAGTGCCCACAGTGGCAGTGCTCTAGGTGACAGTGCCCATGTTGAACAGTGCTCATGGTGACAGTGCTTATGGTGACAGTGCCCACGGTGACAGAGCAAATGGTGAGAGTGCCCATGGTGACATTTCCCTTTGTGACAGTGCTTATGGTGACAGTGGCCATGGTGACACTGGCCATGGTGACAGTGCTCATGGTGAGAGTTCCCATGGTGACAGTGCTCATATTGACAGTGCCCATGGGGACAATGCTGATGGATACAGTGTCCATGGTGATAGTGCTCCTGGGGACAGTGTAGATGGTTACAGTGCCCATGGTGACATTTTCCACAGTGACAGTGTCCATGGTGAGAGTGCCCATGGAGACAGTGTCCATAGTGACAGTGCCCATGGTGACAGTGCTCATGGTGACACTTCCCATAGTGAACAGTGTCCAGGGTGACATTTCCCATGGAGACAGTGCTCCTGGTGAGAGTTCCCATGCTGACAGTGCTCACGTTGACAGTGCCCATGGTGACCGTTCCCATGTTGACACTTCCCATGGTGATAGTGCTCATGGTGACAGTGCTCATGGTGACAGTGCACATGGTGACATTGCTCACTGTGATAGTGCTCATGGTGATAGTGCCCATGGTAATAGTGCTCATGGTGACAGTGCCCATGGTGATATTGCTCACCGTGACACTACCTATGGTGATAGTGCACACGGTCATAGTGCTCATGGTGACAGACCCGATGGTGACTATGCTCATGGTGACAGTGCTCATGGTGATAGTGCTCATGGTGACAGTTCGCAGGGTGATAGGGCCCATGTTGAAAGTGCCCATGGGGACACTGCTCATGGTGACACTGCCCATGTTGACTGTGCTCACGCTGGCGGTGTACATGGATGGAGTTCCGATGGTGAAATTGCTCATGGTAGCACTGCCCATGATGATAGTGCTCATGGTGACAGTGTCCATGGTGACAGTGCCTATGGTGACAGTGCCCATTTTGATAGTGCTCAGGGTGATAGTGCCCACAGTGACAGTGCTCATGGTGACAGTTCCTATGGTGACAGTGCCCATGATGACAGTGCTCATGGTGACAGTGCCCTTGGTGATAGTACCCTTGTTAATAGTGCTCATGGTGACAGTGCGATGGTGATATTGCTCACAGTGACACTGCCCATGGTGATAGTGCTCACGGTGATAGTGCTCATGGTGACAGTTCCCATGGTGACAGTGCCCACAGTGACAGTGCTCATGGTGACATTGCCCATGGTGACAGTGCTCATGGTGACAGTTCGCATGGAGACAGTGCCCATGGTGACACTGCTCATGGTGACACAGCCCATGGTGACTGTGCTAAAGCTGGTGGTGTACACGGTTGAAGTTCTCATGGTGAAATTCCTCATGGTGGCACTGCCCATGATGATAGTGCCCATGGTGACATTTCCCATGGTGACAGTGCTCATGGTGAGAGTTCCCATGGTGACAGTGCTCATCTTGACAGTGCCCATGGTGACCATTCCCATGGTGACAGTTCACATGGTGATAGTGCTCATGGTGACAGTGCACACTATGACAGTGCCCACGGTGACAGTGCTCACGGTGATAGTGCTCATGGTGATATTGCCCATGGTAATAGTGCTCACAGTCACAGTGCCCTTGGTGATATTGCTCACGGTGACCCTGCCCATGGTGATAGTGCTCACGGTGATAGTGCTCAGGGTGAAAGTCCCCATGGTTACAGTGCCCATGGTGACAGTGCTCATTGTGACAGTGCCCATGGTGACAGTGCTCATGGTGAAATTGCTCACGCTGATAGTGCTCATGGAGATAGTTCGCATGGTGACAGGGCCCATGTTGAAAGTGCCCATGGTGACAGTGCTCATAGTGGCACTGCCCATAATGACTGTGCTCATGCTGGCGTTGTACTTGGTTGGAGTTCCGATGGTGAAATTCCTCATGGTAGCACTGCCGATGATGATAGTGCTCATGGTGACAGTGTCCATGGTGACAGTGCCCACAGTGACAGTGCTCACTGTGACATTTCCTATGGTGACAGTGCTCAGGATGACAGTGCTCATGTTGATAGTGCCCACTGTGACAGTGCACACGGTGACAGTGCTCATGGTGACAGTGCCCTTGGTGATAGTGCTCATGGTGATAGTGCTCATGGTGACTTTTCGCATGGTGACAGTGCCCATGTTGAAAGTGCCCATGGTCAGCATACCCATGGTGACAGTGCCCATGGTGACAGTGCCCATGGTGACAGTGCTCATGTTGACATTGCCCATGGTGACCATTCCCATGGTCAAATTTGCCATGGTGATAGTGCTCATGGTGACAGTGCTCATGGTGACAGTGCACATGGTGACAATGCCCACACTGAAAGTGCTCACGGTGATAGTGCTCATGGTGATAATGCCCATTGTAATAGTGCTCATGGTGACAGTGCCCATGGTGATATTGCTCATGGTGACACTACCCATGGTGATAGTGCTCACGGTGATAGTGCTCATGGTGGCACTGCCCGTGATGATAGTGCTCATGGTGATAGTGCTCATGGTAATAGTGCTCATGGTGACACTACCCATGGTGACAGTGCCCATGGTGACACTGCCCATAGTGACATTTCCCATGGTGACAGTGCTCATAGTGAGAGTTCCCATGGTGACACTGCACATGGTGACAGTTCCCATGGTGACAGTGCTCACTGTGACAGTGCTCACTGTGGCAGTGCCAATGGTTACAGTGCGCATGGTGACTGTTCCGATGGTGACAGTTCCCATGGTGATAGTGCTCACCATGATAGTGCCCATGGTGACAGTTCCCATGGATACACTGCCCATGGTGACAGTTCTCATGGTGACAGTGCCCACTGTGATAGTGCTCATGGTGGCAGTCCGCATGGTGACAGTGGCCATGATGACAGTGCTCATGGTGGCAAGGCCCACGGTAACAGTGCTCATGGTGACAGTGTTCACGATGACAGTGCCCTTGGTGATAGTACCCATGGTAATAGTGCTCACTGTGACAGTGCCCATGGTGATAGTGCTCATGGTGATACTGCTCATGGTAATAGTGCTCATGGTGACACTGCCCATGGTGACAGTGCCCAAGGTGACACTGCCCATAATGACATTTCCCATGGTGACAGTGTTCATGGTGAGAGTTCCCATGGTGACAGTGCCCATGGTGACAGTGGCCATGTTGAAATTGCCCATGGTGACAGTGCTCACGGTGACAGTGCTCATGGTGATAGTGCTTACGGTGATAGTGCTGACGTTGACAGTGTCCTTGGTGATAGTGTTCATAGTAATATTGCTCATGGTGGTAGTCCTTATGGTGATAGTTCGCATGGTGACTGTGCCCATGTTGAAAGTGCCCATGGTGGCAGTGTTCATGGTGACACTGACCATGATGACTATGCTCATGCTGGTGCTATACATGGTTGGAGTTCCCATGGTGAAATTCCTTATGGTGGCACTGCCTATGATGATATTGTTCATGGTGACAGTGTCCACGGTGACAGTGCCTATGGTGACAGGGCACATGGTGACAGTGCCAATGGTGACATTGCTCATGGTGACAGTACCAACAGTGACAGTGCTCATGGTGACAGTGCTCATGGTGACAGTGCCCACGGTGACAATGTCCATGGTGACAGTTCTCACGGTGACACTTCCCATGGTGATAGTGCTCACGGTGATAGTTCTCATGGTGACATTGTCCACGGTGATAGTGCTCATGGTGACAGTGCCCTTGGTGATAGTGATCATGGTGATAGTGCTCATGTAGACATTTCCCATGGTGACAGTGCTCATGTTGACAGTCCCCATGGTGACTGTGCTCATGCTGGCGGTGTATATGGTTGGTGTTACAATGGTGAAATTCCTTATGGTGGCACTGCCCATGATTATAGTGCTCATGGTGACAGTTTCCATGGTGACAGCGCCCATGGTGACAGTGCCCATGGTGACAGTGCCCATGGTGATAGTGCTCATGGTGAGAGTTCCCATGGTGACAGTGCTCATCATGGCAGTGCCCATAGTGACTGTTCCCATGGTGACAGTTCCCATGGTGATAGGGCTCATGGTTACAGTGCTCATGGTGACAGTGAACACGGTGACAGTGCCCGCAGTGACAGTGCTCATGGTGATAGTGCTCATGCTTATAGTGCCCACGGTGATAGTAGTCATGGTGAAAGTGTTCACGGAGATAGTGCTCACGGTGACACTGCCCATGTTGATAGTGGTCACGGTGATAGTGCTCATGGTGACAGTTCCCATGGTTACAGGGCCCATGGTGACAGTTCTCATGGTGACAGTGCTCACGGTGATAGTTCTCACGGTGACAGTGTCCGTGGTGATAGTGCACATGGTGATAGTGCTCATGGTGATAGTGCTCATGGTGACACTGCCCATGGTGACTGTGCTCATGCTGGCGGTGTACATGGTTGGAGTTCCGATGGTGAAATTCCTCATGGTAGCACAGCCCATGATGATAGTGCTCATGGTGACAGTGTCCATGGTGACAGTGCCCATGGTGACATTTCCCATGGTGACAGTGTTCATGGTAAGAGTTTACATGGTGACAGTGCTCATGTTCACAGTGCCCATGGTGACAGTGTCCATGGCCAGCAGTGCCCATGGTGACATTTTCCATGGTGACGGTTCCCAAGGTGACATTGTCCATGGTGACAGTGCCCATGGTTACAGTGCCCATGCTGAAAGTTCCCATGGTGACAGTGCTCAAGGTCACAATGCTCATGGTGACAGTGTCCATGGTGACAGTGCTCATGGTGACAGTGCTCACGGTGATAGTGCCCACAGTGGCAGTGCTCTAGGTGACAGTGCCCATGTTGAACAGTGCTCATGGTGACAGTGCCCACGGTGACAGAGCAAATGGTGAGAGTGCCCATGGTGACATTTCCCTTTGTGACAGTGCTTATGGTGACAGTGGCCATGGTGACACTGGCCATGGTGACAGTGCTCATGGTGAGAGTTCCCATGGTGACAGTGCTCATATTGACAGTGCCCATGGGGACAATGCTGATGGATACAGTGTCCATGGTGATAGTGCTCCTGGGGACAGTGTAGATGGTTACAGTGCCCATGGTGACATTTTCCACAGTGACAGTGTCCATGGTGAGAGTGCCCATGGAGACAGTGTCCATAGTGACAGTGCCCATGGTGACAGTGCTCATGGTGACACTTCCCATAGTGAACAGTGTCCAGGGTGACATTTCCCATGGAGACAGTGCTCCTGGTGAGAGTTCCCATGCTGACAGTGCTCACGTTGACAGTGCCCATGGTGACCGTTCCCATGTTGACACTTCCCATGGTGATAGTGCTCATGGTGACAGTGCTCATGGTGACAGTGCACATGGTGACATTGCCCACGGTGACAGTGCTCACTGTGATAGTGCTCATGGTGATAGTGCCCATGGTAATAGTGCTCATGGTGACAGTGCCCATGGTGATATTGCTCACCGTGACACTACCTATGGTGATAGTGCACACGGTCATAGTGCTCATGGTGACAGACCCGATGGTGACTATGCTCATGGTGACAGTGCTCATGGTGATAGTGCTCATGGTGACAGTTCGCATGGTGATAGGGCCCATGTTGAAAGTGCCCATGGGGACACTGCTCATGGTGACACTGCCCATGTTGACTGTGCTCACGCTGGCGGTGTACATGGATGGAGTTCCGATGGTGAAATTGCTCATGGTAGCACTGCCCATGATGATAGTGCTCATGGTGACAGTGTCCATGGTGACAGTGCCTATGGTGACAGTGCCCATTTTGATAGTGCTCAGGGTGATAGTGCCCACAGTGACAGTGCTCATGGTGACAGTTCCTATGGTGACAGTGCCCATGAAGACAGTGCTCATGGTGACAGTGCCCTTGGTGATAGTACCCTTGTTAATAGTGCTCATGGTGACAGTGCGATGGTGATATTGCTCACAGTGACACTGCCCATGGTGATAGTGCTCACGGTGATAGTGCTCATGGTGACAGTTCCCATGGTGACAGTGCCCACAGTGACAGTGCTCATGGTGACATTGCCCATGGTGACAGTGCTCATGGTGACAGTTCGCATGGAGACAGTGCCCATGGTGACACTGCTCATGGTGACACAGCCCATGGTGACTGTGCTAAAGCTGGTGGTGTACACGGTTGAAGTTCTCATGGTGAAATTCCTCATGGTGGCACTGCCCATGATGATAGTGCCCATGGTGACATTTCCCATGGTGACAGTGCTCATGGTGAGAGTTCCCATGGTGACAGTGCTCATCTTGACAGTGCCCATGGTGACCATTCCCATGGTGACAGTTCACATGGTGATAGTGCTCATGGTGACAGTGCACACGATGACAGTGCCCACGGTGACAGTGCTCACGGTGATAGTGCTCATGGTGATATTGCCCATGGTAATAGTGCTCACAGTCACAGTGCCCTTGGTGATATTGCTCACGGTGACCCTGCCCATGGTGATAGTGCTCACGGTGATAGTGCTCAGGGTGAAAGTCCCCATGGTTACAGTGCCCATGGTGACAGTGCTCATTGTGACAGTGCCCATGGTGACAGTGCTCATGGTGAAATTGCTCACGCTGATAGTGCTCATGGAGATAGTTCGCATGGTGACAGGGCCCATGTTGAAAGTGCCCATGGTGACAGTGCTCATAGTGGCACTGCCCATAATGACTGTGCTCATGCTGGCGTTGTACTTGGTTGGAGTTCCGATGGTGAAATTCCTCATGGTAGCACTGCCGATGATGATAGTGCTCATGGTGACAGTGTCCATGGTGACAGTGCCTATGGTGACAGTGCCCACGGTGATAGTGCCCACAGTGACAGTGCTCACTGTGACATTTCCTATGGTGACAGTGCTCATGATGACAGTGCTCATGTTGATAGTGCCCACTGTGACAGTGCACACGGTGACAGTGCTCATGGTGACAGTGCCCTTGGTGATAGTGCTCATGGTGATAGTGCTCATGGTGACTTTTCGCATGGTGACAGTGCCCATGTTGAAAGTGCCCATGGTCAGCATACCCATGGTGACAGTGCCCATGGTGACAGTGCCCATGGTGACAGTGCTCATGTTGACATTGCCCATGGTGACCATTCCCATGGTCAACTTTGCCATGGTGATAGTGCTCATGGTGACAGTGCTCATGGTGACAGTGCACATGGTGACAATGCCCACACTGAAAGTGCTCACGGTGATAGTGCTCATGGTGATAATGCCCATTGTAATAGTGCTCATGGTGACAGTGCCCATGGTGATATTGCTCATGGTGACACTACCCATGGTGATAGTGCTCACGGTGATAGTGCTCATGGTGGCACTGCCCGTGATGATAGTGCTCATGGTGATAGTGCTCATGGTAATAGTGCTCATGGTGACACTACCCATGGTGACAGTGCCCATGGTGACACTGCCCATAGTGACATTTCCCATGGTGACAGTGCTCATAGTGAGAGTTCCCATGGTGACACTGCACATGGTGACAGTTCCCATGGTGACAGTGCTCACTGTGACAGTGCTCACTGTGGCAGTGCCAATGGTTACAGTGTGCATGGTGACTGTTCCGATGGTGACAGTTCCCATGGTGATAGTGCTCACCATGATAGTGCCCATGGTGACAGTTCCCATGGATACACTGCCCATGGTGACAGTTCTCATGGTGACAGTGCCCACTGTGATAGTGCTCATGGTGGCAGTCCGCATGGTGACAGTGGCCATGATGACAGTGCTCATGGTGGCAAGGCCCACGGTAACAGTGCTCATGGTGACAGTGTTCACGATGACAGTGCCCTTGGTGATAGTACCCATGGTAATAGTGCTCACTGTGACAGTGCCCATGGTGATAGTGCTCATGGTGATACTGCTCATGGTAATAGTGCTCATGGTGACACTGCCCATGGTGACAGTGCCCAAGGTGACACTGCCCATAATGACATTTCCCATGGTGACAGTGTTCATGGTGAGAGTTCCCATGGTGACAGTGCCCATGGTGACAGTGGCCATGTTGAAATTGCCCATGGTGACAGTGCTCACGGTGACAGTGCTCATGGTGATAGTGCTTACGGTGATAGTGCTCACGTTGACAGTGTCCTTGGTGATAGTGTTCATAGTAATATTGCTCATGGTGGTAGTCCTTATGGTGATAGTTCGCATGGTGACTGTGCCCATGTTGAAAGTGCCCATGGTGGCAGTGTTCATGGTGACACTGACCATGATGACTATGCTCATGCTGGTGCTATACATGGTTGGAGTTCCCATGGTGAAATTCCTTATGGTGGCACTGCCTATGATGATATTGTTCATGGTGACAGTGTCCACGGTGACAGTGCCTATGGTGACAGGGCACATGGTGACAGTGCCAATGGTGACATTGCTCATGGTGACAGTACCAACAGTGACAGTGCTCATGGTGACAGTGCTCATGGTGACAGTGCCCACGGTGACAATGTCCATGGTGACAGTTCTCACGGTGACACTTCCCATGGTGATAGTGCTCACGGTGATAGTTCTCATGGTGACATTGTCCACGGTGATAGTGCTCATGGTGACAGTGCCCTTGGTGATAGTGATCATGGTGATAGTGCTCATGTAGACATTTCCCATGGTGACAGTGCTCATGTTGACAGTCCCCATGGTGACTGTGCTCATGCTGGCGGTGTATATGGTTGGTGTTACAATGGTGAAATTCCTTATGGTGGCACTGCCCATGATTATAGTGCTCATGGTGACAGTTTCCATGGTGACAGCGCCCATGGTGACAGTGCCCATGGTGACAGTGCCCATGGTGACATTTCCCATGGTGATAGTGCTCATGGTGAGAGTTCCCATGGTGACAGTGCTCATCATGGCAGTGCCCATAGTGACTGTTCCCATGGTGACAGTTCCCATGGTGATAGGGCTCATGGTTACAGTGCTCATGGTGACAGTGAACACGGTGACAGTGCCCGCAGTGACAGTGCTCATGGTGATAGTGCTCATGATTATAGTGCCCACGGTGATAGTAGTCATGGTGAAAGTGTTCACGGAGATAGTGCTCACGGTGACACTGCCCATGTTGATAGTGGTCACGGTGATAGTGCTCATGGTGACAGTTCCCATGGTTACAGGGCCCATGGTGACAGTTCTCATGGTGACAGTGCTCACGGTGATAGTTCTCACGGTGACAGTGTCCGTGGTGATAGTGCACATGGTGATAGTGCTCATGGTGATAGTGCTCATGGTGACACTGCCCATGGTGACTGTGCTCATGCTGGCGGTGTACATGGTTGGAGTTCCGATGGTGAAATTCCTCATGGTAGCACAGCCCATGATGATAGTGCTCATGGTGACAGTGTCCATGGTGACAGTGCCCATGGTGACATTTCCCATGGTGACAGTGTTCATGGTAAGAGTTTACATGGTGACAGTGCTCATGTTCACAGTGCCCATGGTGACAGTGTCCATGGCCAACAGTGCCCATGGTGACATTTTCCATGGTGACGGTTCCCAAGGTGACATTGTCCATGGTGACAGTGCCCATGGTTACAGTGCCCATGGTGAAAGTTCCCATGGTGACAGTGCTCAAGGTCACAATGCTCATGGTGACAGTGTCCATGTTGACAGTGCTCATGGTGACAGTGCTCACGGTGATAGTGCCCACAGTGGCAGTGCTCTAGGTGACAGTGCCCATGTTGAACAGTGCTCATGGTGACAGTGCCCACGGTGACAGAGCAAATGGTGAGAGTGCCCATGGTGACATTTCCCTTTGTGACAGTGCTTATGGTGACAGTGGCCATGGTGACACTGGCCATGGTGACAGTGCTCATGGTGAGAGTTCCCATGGTGACAGTGCTCATATTGACAGTGCCCATGGGGACAATGCTGATGGATACAGTGTCCATGGTGATAGTGCTCCTGGGGACAGTGTAGATGGTTACAGTGCCCATGGTGACATTTTCCACAGTGACAGTGTCCATGGTGAGAGTGCCCATGGAGACAGTGTCCATAGTGACAGTGCCCATGGTGACAGTGCTCATGGTGACACTTCCCATAGTGAACAGTGTCCAGGGTGACATTTCCCATGGAGACAGTGCTCCTGGTGAGAGTTCCCATGCTGACAGTGCTCACGTTGACAGTGCCCATGGTGACCGTTCCCATGTTGACACTTCCCATGGTGATAGTGCTCATGGTGACAGTGCTCATGGTGACAGTGCACATGGTGACATTGCCCACGGTGACAGTGCTCACTGTGATAGTGCTCATGGTGATAGTGCCCATGGTAATAGTGCTCATGGTGACAGTGCCCATGGTGATATTGCTCACCGTGACACTACCTATGGTGATAGTGCACACGGTCATAGTGCTCATGGTGACAGACCCGATGGTGACTATGCTCATGGTGACAGTGCTCATGGTGATAGTGCTCATGGTGACAGTTCGCATGGTGATAGGGCCCATGTTGAAAGTGCCCATGGGGACACTGCTCATGGTGACACTGCCCATGTTGACTGTGCTCACGCTGGCGGTGTACATGGATGGAGTTCCGATGGTGAAATTGCTCATGGTAGCACTGCCCATGATGATAGTGCTCATGGTGACAGTGTCCATGGTGACAGTGCCTATGGTGACAGTGCCCATTTTGATAGTGCTCAGGGTGATAGTGCCCACAGTGACAGTGCTCATGGTGACAGTTCCTATGGTGACAGTGCCCATGATGACAGTGCTCATGGTGACAGTGCCCTTGGTGATAGTACCCTTGTTAATAGTGCTCATGGTGACAGTGCGATGGTGATATTGCTCACAGTGACACTGCCCATGGTGATAGTGCTCACGGTGATAGTGCTCATGGTGACAGTTCCCATGGTGACAGTGCCCACAGTGACAGTGCTCATGGTGACATTGCCCATGGTGACAGTGCTCATGGTGACAGTTCGCATGGAGACAGTGCCCATGGTGACACTGCTCATGGTGACACAGCCCATGGTGACTGTGCTAAAGCTGGTGGTGTACACGGTTGAAGTTCTCATGGTGAAATTCCTCATGGTGGCACTGCCCATGATGATAGTGCCCATGGTGACATTTCCCATGGTGACAGTGCTCATGGTGAGAGTTCCCATGGTGACAGTGCTCATCTTGACAGTGCCCATGGTGACCATTCCCATGGAGACAGTTCACATGGTGATAGTGCTCATGGTGACAGTGCACACGATGACAGTGCCCACGGTGACAGTGCTCACGGTGATAGTGCTCATGGTGATATTGCCCATGGTAATAGTGCTCACAGTCACAGTGCCCTTGGTGATATTGCTCACGGTGACCCTGCCCATGGTGATAGTGCTCACGGTGATAGTGCTCAGGGTGAAAGTCCCCATGGTTACAGTGCCCATGGTGACAGTGCTCATTGTGACAGTGCCCATGGTGACAGTGCTCATGGTGAAATTGCTCACGCTGATAGTGCTCATGGAGATAGTTCGCATGGTGACAGGGCCCATGTTGAAAGTGCCCATGGTGACAGTGCTCATAGTGGCACTGCCCATAATGACTGTGCTCATGCTGGCGTTGTACTTGGTTGGAGTTCCGATGGTGAAATTCCTCATGGTAGCACTGCCGATGATGATAGTGCTCATGGTGACAGTGTCCATGGTGACAGTGCCTATGGTGACAGTGCCCACGGTGATAGTGCCCACAGTGACAGTGCTCACTGTGACATTTCCTATGGTGACAGTGCTCAGGATGACAGTGCTCCTGTTGATAGTGCCCACTGTGACAGTGCACACGGTGACAGTGCTCATGGTGACAGTGCCCTTGGTGATAGTGCTCATGGTGATAGTGCTCATGGTGACTTTTCGCATGGTGACAGTGCCCATGTTGAAAGTGCCCATGGTCAGCATACCCATGGTGACAGTGCCCATGGTGACAGTGCCCATGGTGACAGTGCTCATGTTGACATTGCCCATGGTGACCATTCCCATGGTCAACTTTGCCATGGTGATAGTGCTCATGGTGACAGTGCTCATGGTGACAGTGCACATGGTGACAATGCCCACACTGAAAGTGCTCACGGTGATAGTGCTCATGGTGATAATGCCCATTGTAATAGTGCTCATGGTGACAGTGCCCATGGTGATATTGCTCATGGTGACACTACCCATGGTGATAGTGCTCACGGTGATAGTGCTCATGGTGGCACTGCCCGTGATGATAGTGCTCATGGTGATAGTGCTCATGGTAATAGTGCTCATGGTGACACTACCCATGGTGACAGTGCCCATGGTGACACTGCCCATAGTGACATTTCCCATGGTGACAGTGCTCATAGTGAGAGTTCCCATGGTGACACTGCACATGGTGACAGTTCCCAAGGTGACAGTGCTCACTGTGACAGTGCTCACTGTGGCAGTGCCAATGGTTACAGTGCGCATGGTGACTGTTCCGATGGTGACAGTTCCCATGGTGATAGTGCTCACCATGATAGTGCCCATGGTGACAGTTCCCATGGATACACTGCCCATGGTGACAGTTCTCATGGTGACAGTGCCCACTGTGATAGTGCTCATGGTGGCAGTCCGCATGGTGACAGTGGCCATGATGACAGTGCTCATGGTGGCAAGGCCCACGGTAACAGTGCTCATGGTGACAGTGTTCACGATGACAGTGCCCTTGGTGATAGTACCCATGGTAATAGTGCTCACTGTGACAGTGCCCATGGTGATAGTGCTCATGGTGATACTGCTCATGGTAATAGTGCTCATGGTGACACTGCCCATGGTGACAGTGCCCAAGGTGACACTGCCCATAATGACATTTCCCATGGTGACAGTGTTCATGGTGAGAGTTCCCATGGTGACAGTGCCCATGGTGACAGTGGCCATGTTGAAATTGCCCATGGTGACAGTGCTCACGGTGACAGTGCTCATGGTGATAGTGCTTACGGTGATAGTGCTCACGTTGACAGTGTCCTTGGTGATAGTGTTCATAGTAATATTGCTCATGGTGGTAGTCCTTATGGTGATAGTTCGCATGGTGACTGTGCCCATGTTGAAAGTGCCCATGGTGGCAGTGTTCATGGTGACACTGACCATGATGACTATGCTCATGCTGGTGCTATACATGGTTGGAGTTCCCATGGTGAAATTCCTTATGGTGGCACTGCCTATGATGATATTGTTCATGGTGACAGTGTCCACGGTGACAGTGCCTATGGTGACAGGGCACATGGTGACAGTGCCAATGGTGACATTGCTCATGGTGACAGTACCAACAGTGACAGTGCTCATGGTGACAGTGCTCATGGTGACAGTGCCCACGGTGACAATGTCCATGGTGACAGTTCTCACGGTGACACTTCCCATGGTGATAGTGCTCACGGTGATAGTTCTCATGGTGACATTGTCCACGGTGATAGTGCTCATGGTGACAGTGCCCTTGGTGATAGTGATCATGGTGATAGTGCTCATGTAGACATTTCCCATGGTGACAGTGCTCATGTTGACAGTCCCCATGGTGACTGTGCTCATGCTGGCGGTGTATATGGTTGGTGTTACAATGGTGAAATTCCTTATGGTGGCACTGCCCATGATTATAGTGCTCATGGTGACAGTTTCCATGGTGACAGCGCCCATGGTGACAGTGCCCATGGTGACAGTGCCCATGGTGACAGTTCTCATGGTGACAGTGCTCACGGTGATAGTTCTCACGGTGACAGTGTCCGTGGTGATAGTGCACATGGTGATAGTGCTCATGGTGATAGTGCTCATGGTGACACTGCCCATGGTGACTGTGCTCATGCTGGCGGTGTACATGGTTGGAGTTCCGATGGTGAAATTCCTCATGGTAGCACAGCCCATGATGATAGTGCTCATGGTGACAGTGTCCATGGTGACAGTGCCCATGGTGACATTTCCCATGGTGACAGTGTTCATGGTAAGAGTTTACATGGTGACAGTGCTCATGTTCACAGTGCCCATGGTGACAGTGTCCATGGCCAGCAGTGCCCATGGTGACATTTTCCATGGTGACGGTTCCCAAGGTGACATTGTCCATGGTGACAGTGCCCATGGTTACAGTGCCCATGGTGAAAGTTCCCATGGTGACAGTGCTCAAGGTCACAATGCTCATGGTGACAGTGTCCATGGTGACAGTGCTCATGGTGACAGTGCTCACGGTGATAGTGCCCACAGTGGCAGTGCTCTAGGTGACAGTGCC
Organism: Balaenoptera ricei; assembly: GCF_028023285.1. NCBI lineage: Eukaryota > Metazoa > Chordata > Mammalia > Artiodactyla > Balaenopteridae > Balaenoptera > Balaenoptera ricei. The sequence goes on from NC_082654.1 coordinate 103,935,030, forward strand.
CATGTTGAACAGTGCTCATGGTGACAGTGCTTATGGTGACAGTGCCCACGGTGACAGAGCAAATGGTGAGAGTGCCCATGGTGACATTTCCCTTTGTGACAGTGCTTATGGTGACAGTGGCCATGGTGACACTGGCCATGGTGACAGTGCTCATGGTGAGAGTTCCCATGGTGACAGTGCTCATATTGACAGTGCCCATGGGGACAATGCTGATGGATACAGTGTCCATGGTGATAGTGCTCCTGGGGACAGTGTAGATGGTTACAGTGCCCATGGTGACATTTTCCACAGTGACAGTGTCCATGGTGAGAGTGCCCATGGAGACAGTGTCCATAGTGACAGTGCCCATGGTGACAGTGCTCATGGTGACACTTCCCATAGTGAACAGTGTCCAGGGTGACATTTCCCATGGAGACAGTGCTCCTGGTGAGAGTTCCCATGCTGACAGTGCTCACGTTGACAGTGCCCATGGTGACCGTTCCCATGTTGACACTTCCCATGGTGATAGTGCTCATGGTGACAGTGCTCATGGTGACAGTGCACATGGTGACATTGCCCACGGTGACAGTGCTCACTGTGATAGTGCTCATGGTGATAGTGCCCATGGTAATAGTGCTCATGGTGACAGTGCCCATGGTGATATTGCTCACCGTGACACTACCTATGGTGATAGTGCACACGGTCATAGTGCTCATGGTGACAGACCCGATGGTGACTATGCTCATGGTGACAGTGCTCATGGTGATAGTGCTCATGGTGACAGTTCGCATGGTGATAGGGCCCATGTTGAAAGTGCCCATGGGGACACTGCTCATGGTGACACTGCCCATGTTGACTGTGCTCACGCTGGCGGTGTACATGGATGGAGTTCCGATGGTGAAATTGCTCATGGTAGCACTGCCCATGATGATAGTGCTCATGGTGACAGTGTCCATGGTGACAGTGCCTATGGTGACAGTGCCCATTTTGATAGTGCTCAGGGTGATAGTGCCCACAGTGACAGTGCTCACGGTGACAGTTCCTATGGTGACAGTGCCCATGATGACAGTGCTCATGGTGACAGTGCCCTTGGTGATAGTACCCTTGTTAATAGTGCTCATGGTGACAGTGCGATGGTGATATTGCTCACAGTGACACTGCCCATGGTGATAGTGCTCACGGTGATAGTGCTCATGGTGACAGTTCCCATGGTGACAGTGCCCACAGTGACAGTGCTCATGGTGACATTGCCCATGGTGACAGTGCTCATGGTGACAGTTCGCATGGAGACAGTGCCCATGGTGACACTGCTCATGGTGACACAGCCCATGGTGACTGTGCTAAAGCTGGTGGTGTACACGGTTGAAGTTCTCATGGTGAAATTCCTCATGGTGGCACTGCCCATGATGATAGTGCCCATGGTGACATTTCCCATGGTGACAGTGCTCATGGTGAGAGTTCCCATGGTGACAGTGCTCATCTTGACAGTGCCCATGGTGACCATTCCTATGGAGACAGTTCACATGGTGATAGTGCTCATGGTGACAGTGCACACGATGACAGTGCCCACGGTAACAGTGCTCACGGTGATAGTGCTCATGGTGATATTGCCCATGGTAATAGTGCTCACAGTCACAGTGCCCTTGGTGATATTGCTCACGGTGACCCTGCCCATGGTGATAGTGCTCACGGTGATAGTGCTCAGGGTGAAAGTCCCCATGGTTACAGTGCCCATGGTGACAGTGCTCATTGTGACAGTGCCCATGGTGACAGTGCTCATGGTGAAATTGCTCACGCTGATAGTGCTCATGGAGATAGTTCGCATGGTGACAGGGCCCATGTTGAAAGTGCCCATGGTGACAGTGCTCATAGTGGCACTGCCCATAATGACTGTGCTCATGCTGGCGTTGTACTTGGTTGGAGTTCCGATGGTGAAATTCCTCATGGTAGCACTGCCGATGATGATAGTGCTCATGGTGACAGTGTCCATGGTGACAGTGCCTATGGTGACAGTGCCCACGGTGATAGTGCCCACAGTGACAGTGCTCACTGTGACATTTCCTATGGTGACAGTGCTCAGGATGACAGTGCTCCTGTTGATAGTGCCCACTGTGACAGTGCACACGGTGACAGTGCTCATGGTGACAGTGCCCTTGGTGATAGTGCTCATGGTGATAGTGCTCATGGTGACTTTTCGCATGGTGACAGTGCCCATGTTGAAAGTGCCCATGGTCAGCATACCCATGGTGACAGTGCCCATGGTGACAGTGCCCATGGTGACAGTGCTCATGTTGACATTGCCCATGGTGACCATTCCCATGGTCAACTTTGCCATGGTGATAGTGCTCATGGTGACAGTGCTCATGGTGACAGTGCACATGGTGACAATGCCCACACTGAAAGTGCTCACGGTGATAGTGCTCATGGTGATAATGCCCATTGTAATAGTGCTCATGGTGACAGTGCCCATGGTGATATTGCTCATGGTGACACTACCCATGGTGATAGTGCTCACGGTGATAGTGCTCATGGTGGCACTGCCCGTGATGATAGTGCTCATGGTGATAGTGCTCATGGTAATAGTGCTCATGGTGACACTACCCATGGTGACAGTGCCCATGGTGACACTGCCCATAGTGACATTTCCCATGGTGACAGTGCTCATAGTGAGAGTTCCCATGGTGACACTGCACATGGTGACAGTTCCCATGGTGACAGTGCTCACTGTGACAGTGCTCACTGTGGCAGTGCCAATGGTTACAGTGCGCATGGTGACTGTTCCGATGGTGACAGTTCCCATGGTGATAGTGCTCACCATGATAGTGCCCATGGTGACAGTTCCCATGGATACACTGCCCATGGTGACAGTTCTCATGGTGACAGTGCCCACTGTGATAGTGCTCATGGTGGCAGTCCGCATGGTGACAGTGGCCATGATGACAGTGCTCATGGTGGCAAGGCCCACGGTAACAGTGCTCATGGTGACAGTGTTCACGATGACAGTGCCCTTGGTGATAGTACCCATGGTAATAGTGCTCACTGTGACAGTGCCCATGGTGATAGTGCTCATGGTGATACTGCTCATGGTAATAGTGCTCATGGTGACACTGCCCATGGTGACAGTGCCCAAGGTGACACTGCCCATAATGACATTTCCCATGGTGACAGTGTTCATGGTGAGAGTTCCCATGGTGACAGTGCCCATGGTGACAGTGGCCATGTTGAAATTGCCCATGGTGACAGTGCTCACGGTGACAGTGCTCATGGTGATAGTGCTTACGGTGATAGTGCTCACGTTGACAGTGTCCTTGGTGATAGTGTTCATAGTAATATTGCTCATGGTGGTAGTCCTTATGGTGATAGTTCGCATGGTGACTGTGCCCATGTTGAAAGTGCCCATGGTGGCAGTGTTCATGGTGACACTGACCATGATGACTATGCTCATGCTGGTGCTATACATGGTTGGAGTTCCCATGGTGAAATTCCTTATGGTGGCACTGCCTATGATGATATTGTTCATGGTGACAGTGTCCACGGTGACAGTGCCTATGGTGACAGGGCACATGGTGACAGTGCCAATGGTGACATTGCTCATGGTGACAGTACCAACAGTGACAGTGCTCATGGTGACAGTGCTCATGGTGACAGTGCCCACGGTGACAATGTCCATGGTGACAGTTCTCACGGTGACACTTCCCATGGTGATAGTGCTCACGGTGATAGTTCTCATGGTGACATTGTCCACGGTGATAGTGCTCATGGTGACAGTGCCCTTGGTGATAGTGATCATGGTGATAGTGCTCATGTAGACATTTCCCATGGTGACAGTGCTCATGTTGACAGTCCCCATGGTGACTGTGCTCATGCTGGCGGTGTATATGGTTGGTGTTACAATGGTGAAATTCCTTATGGTGGCACTGCCCATGATTATAGTGCTCATGGTGACAGTTTCCATGGTGACAGCGCCCATGGTGACAGTGCCCATGGTGACAGTGCCCATGGTGACAGTTCTCATGGTGACAGTGCTCACGGTGATAGTTCTCACGGTGACAGTGTCCGTGGTGATAGTGCACATGGTGATAGTGCTCATGGTGATAGTGCTCATGGTGACACTGCCCATGGTGACTGTGCTCATGCTGGCGGTGTACATGGTTGGAGTTCCGATGGTGAAATTCCTCATGGTAGCACAGCCCATGATGATAGTGCTCATGGTGACAGTGTCCATGGTGACAGTGCCCATGGTGACATTTCCCATGGTGACAGTGTTCATGGTAAGAGTTTACATGGTGACAGTGCTCATGTTCACAGTGCCCATGGTGACAGTGTCCATGGCCAGCAGTGCCCATGGTGACATTTTCCATGGTGACGGTTCCCAAGGTGACATTGTCCATGGTGACAGTGCCCATGGTTACAGTGCCCATGGTGAAAGTTCCCATGGTGACAGTGCTCAAGGTCACAATGCTCATGGTGACAGTGTCCATGTTGACAGTGCTCATGGTGACAGTGCTCACGGTGATAGTGCCCACAGTGGCAGTGCTCTAGGTGACAGTGCCCATGTTGAACAGTGCTCATGGTGACAGTGCTTATGGTGACAGTGCCCACGGTGACAGAGCAAATGGTGAGAGTGCCCATGGTGACATTTCCCTTTGTGACAGTGCTTATGGTGACAGTGGCCATGGTGACACTGGCCATGGTGACAGTGCTCATGGTGAGAGTTCCCATGGTGACAGTGCTCATATTGACAGTGCCCATGGGGACAATGCTGATGGATACAGTGTCCATGGTGATAGTGCTCCTGGGGACAGTGTAGATGGTTACAGTGCCCATGGTGACATTTTCCACAGTGACAGTGTCCATGGTGAGAGTGCCCATGGAGACAGTGTCCATAGTGACAGTGCCCATGGTGACAGTGCTCATGGTGACACTTCCCATAGTGAACAGTGTCCAGGGTGACATTTCCCATGGAGACAGTGCTCCTGGTGAGAGTTCCCATGCTGACAGTGCTCACGTTGACAGTGCCCATGGTGACCGTTCCCATGTTGACACTTCCCATGGTGATAGTGCTCATGGTGACAGTGCTCATGGTGACAGTGCACATGGTGACATTGCCCACGGTGACAGTGCTCACTGTGATAGTGCTCATGGTGATAGTGCCCATGGTAATAGTGCTCATGGTGACAGTGCCCATGGTGATATTGCTCACCGTGACACTACCTATGGTGATAGTGCACACGGTCATAGTGCTCATGGTGACAGACCCGATGGTGACTATGCTCATGGTGACAGTGCTCATGGTGATAGTGCTCATGGTGACAGTTCGCATGGTGATAGGGCCCATGTTGAAAGTGCCCATGGGGACACTGCTCATGGTGACACTGCCCATGTTGACTGTGCTCACGCTGGCGGTGTACATGGATGGAGTTCCGATGGTGAAATTGCTCATGGTAGCACTGCCCATGATGATAGTGCTCATGGTGACAGTGTCCATGGTGACAGTGCCTATGGTGACAGTGCCCATTTTGATAGTGCTCAGGGTGATAGTGCCCACAGTGACAGTGCTCACGGTGACAGTTCCTATGGTGACAGTGCCCATGATGACAGTGCTCATGGTGACAGTGCCCTTGGTGATAGTACCCTTGTTAATAGTGCTCATGGTGACAGTGCGATGGTGATATTGCTCACAGTGACACTGCCCATGGTGATAGTGCTCACGGTGATAGTGCTCATGGTGACAGTTCCCATGGTGACAGTGCCCACAGTGACAGTGCTCATGGTGACATTGCCCATGGTGACAGTGCTCATGGTGACAGTTCGCATGGAGACAGTGCCCATGGTGACACTGCTCATGGTGACACAGCCCATGGTGACTGTGCTAAAGCTGGTGGTGTACACGGTTGAAGTTCTCATGGTGAAATTCCTCATGGTGGCACTGCCCATGATGATAGTGCCCATGGTGACATTTCCCATGGTGACAGTGCTCATGGTGAGAGTTCCCATGGTGACAGTGCTCATCTTGACAGTGCCCATGGTGACCATTCCTATGGAGACAGTTCACATGGTGATAGTGCTCATGGTGACAGTGCACACGATGACAGTGCCCACGGTAACAGTGCTCACGGTGATAGTGCTCATGGTGATATTGCCCATGGTAATAGTGCTCACAGTCACAGTGCCCTTGGTGATATTGCTCACGGTGACCCTGCCCATGGTGATAGTGCTCACGGTGATAGTGCTCAGGGTGAAAGTCCCCATGGTTACAGTGCCCATGGTGACAGTGCTCATTGTGACAGTGCCCATGGTGACAGTGCTCATGGTGAAATTGCTCACGCTGATAGTGCTCATGGAGATAGTTCGCATGGTGACAGGGCCCATGTTGAAAGTGCCCATGGTGACAGTGCTCATAGTGGCACTGCCCATAATGACTGTGCTCATGCTGGCGTTGTACTTGGTTGGAGTTCCGATGGTGAAATTCCTCATGGTAGCACTGCCGATGATGATAGTGCTCATGGTGACAGTGTCCATGGTGACAGTGCCTATGGTGACAGTGCCCACGGTGATAGTGCCCACAGTGACAGTGCTCACTGTGACATTTCCTATGGTGACAGTGCTCAGGATGACAGTGCTCCTGTTGATAGTGCCCACTGTGACAGTGCACACGGTGACAGTGCTCATGGTGACAGTGCCCTTGGTGATAGTGCTCATGGTGATAGTGCTCATGGTGACTTTTCGCATGGTGACAGTGCCCATGTTGAAAGTGCCCATGGTCAGCATACCCATGGTGACAGTGCCCATGGTGACAGTGCCCATGGTGACAGTGCTCATGTTGACATTGCCCATGGTGACCATTCCCATGGTCAACTTTGCCATGGTGATAGTGCTCATGGTGACAGTGCTCATGGTGACAGTGCACATGGTGACAATGCCCACACTGAAAGTGCTCACGGTGATAGTGCTCATGGTGATAATGCCCATTGTAATAGTGCTCATGGTGACAGTGCCCATGGTGATATTGCTCATGGTGACACTACCCATGGTGATAGTGCTCACGGTGATAGTGCTCATGGTGGCACTGCCCGTGATGATAGTGCTCATGGTGATAGTGCTCATGGTAATAGTGCTCATGGTGACACTACCCATGGTGACAGTGCCCATGGTGACACTGCCCATAGTGACATTTCCCATGGTGACAGTGCTCATAGTGAGAGTTCCCATGGTGACACTGCACATGGTGACAGTTCCCATGGTGACAGTGCTCACTGTGACAGTGCTCACTGTGGCAGTGCCAATGGTTACAGTGCGCATGGTGACTGTTCCGATGGTGACAGTTCCCATGGTGATAGTGCTCACCATGATAGTGCCCATGGTGACAGTTCCCATGGATACACTGCCCATGGTGACAGTTCTCATGGTGACAGTGCCCACTGTGATAGTGCTCATGGTGGCAGTCCGCATGGTGACAGTGGCCATGATGACAGTGCTCATGGTGGCAAGGCCCACGGTAACAGTGCTCATGGTGACAGTGTTCACGATGACAGTGCCCTTGGTGATAGTACCCATGGTAATAGTGCTCACTGTGACAGTGCCCATGGTGATAGTGCTCATGGTGATACTGCTCATGGTAATAGTGCTCATGGTGACACTGCCCATGGTGACAGTGCCCAAGGTGACACTGCCCATAATGACATTTCCCATGGTGACAGTGTTCATGGTGAGAGTTCCCATGGTGACAGTGCCCATGGTGACAGTGGCCATGTTGAAATTGCCCATGGTGACAGTGCTCACGGTGACAGTGCTCATGGTGATAGTGCTTACGGTGATAGTGCTCACGTTGACAGTGTCCTTGGTGATAGTGTTCATAGTAATATTGCTCATGGTGGTAGTCCTTATGGTGATAGTTCGCATGGTGACTGTGCCCATGTTGAAAGTGCCCATGGTGGCAGTGTTCATGGTGACACTGACCATGATGACTATGCTCATGCTGGTGCTATACATGGTTGGAGTTCCCATGGTGAAATTCCTTATGGTGGCACTGCCTATGATGATATTGTTCATGGTGACAGTGTCCACGGTGACAGTGCCTATGGTGACAGGGCACATGGTGACAGTGCCAATGGTGACATTGCTCATGGTGACAGTACCAACAGTGACAGTGCTCATGGTGACAGTGCTCATGGTGACAGTGCCCACGGTGACAATGTCCATGGTGACAGTTCTCACGGTGACACTTCCCATGGTGATAGTGCTCACGGTGATAGTTCTCATGGTGACATTGTCCACGGTGATAGTGCTCATGGTGACAGTGCCCTTGGTGATAGTGATCATGGTGATAGTGCTCATGTAGACATTTCCCATGGTGACAGTGCTCATGTTGACAGTCCCCATGGTGACTGTGCTCATGCTGGCGGTGTATATGGTTGGTGTTACAATGGTGAAATTCCTTATGGTGGCACTGCCCATGATTATAGTGCTCATGGTGACAGTTTCCATGGTGACAGCGCCCATGGTGACAGTGCCCATGGTGACAGTGCCCATGGTGATAGTGCTCATGGTGAGAGTTCCCATGGTGACAGTGCTCATCATGGCAGTGCCCATAGTGACTGTTCCCATGGTGACAGTTCCCATGGTGATAGGGCTCATGGTTACAGTGCTCATGGTGACAGTGAACACGGTGACAGTGCCCGCAGTGACAGTGCTCATGGTGATAGTGCTCATGCTTATAGTGCCCACGGTGATAGTAGTCATGGTGAAAGTGTTCACGGAGATAGTGCTCACGGTGACACTGCCCATGTTGATAGTGGTCACGGTGATAGTGCTCATGGTGACAGTTCCCATGGTTACAGGGCCCATGGTGACAGTTCTCATGGTGACAGTGCTCACGGTGATAGTTCTCACGGTGACAGTGTCCGTGGTGATAGTGCACATGGTGATAGTGCTCATGGTGATAGTGCTCATGGTGACACTGCCCATGGTGACTGTGCTCATGCTGGCGGTGTACATGGTTGGAGTTCCGATGGTGAAATTCCTCATGGTAGCACAGCCCATGATGATAGTGCTCATGGTGACAGTGTCCATGGTGACAGTGCCCATGGTGACATTTCCCATGGTGACAGTGTTCATGGTAAGAGTTTACATGGTGACAGTGCTCATGTTCACAGTGCCCATGGTGACAGTGTCCATGGCCAACAGTGCCCATGGTGACATTTTCCATGGTGACGGTTCCCAAGGTGACATTGTCCATGGTGACAGTGCCCATGGTTACAGTGCCCATGGTGAAAGTTCCCATGGTGACAGTGCTCAAGGTCACAATGCTCATGGTGACAGTGTCCATGTTGACAGTGCTCATGGTGACAGTGCTCACGGTGATAGTGCCCACAGTGGCAGTGCTCTAGGTGACAGTGCCCATGTTGAACAGTGCTCATGGTGACAGTGCCCACGGTGACAGAGCAAATGGTGAGAGTGCCCATGGTGACATTTCCCTTTGTGACAGTGCTTATGGTGACAGTGGCCATGGTGACACTGGCCATGGTGACAGTGCTCATGGTGAGAGTTCCCATGGTGACAGTGCTCATATTGACAGTGCCCATGGGGACAATGCTGATGGATACAGTGTCCATGGTGATAGTGCTCCTGGGGACAGTGTAGATGGTTACAGTGCCCATGGTGACATTTTCCACAGTGACAGTGTCCATGGTGAGAGTGCCCATGGAGACAGTGTCCATAGTGACAGTGCCCATGGTGACAGTGCTCATGGTGACACTTCCCATAGTGAACAGTGTCCAGGGTGACATTTCCCATGGAGACAGTGCTCCTGGTGAGAGTTCCCATGCTGACAGTGCTCACGTTGACAGTGCCCATGGTGACCGTTCCCATGTTGACACTTCCCATGGTGATAGTGCTCATGGTGACAGTGCTCATGGTGACAGTGCACATGGTGACATTGCCCACGGTGACAGTGCTCACTGTGATAGTGCTCATGGTGATAGTGCCCATGGTAATAGTGCTCATGGTGACAGTGCCCATGGTGATATTGCTCACCGTGACACTACCTATGGTGATAGTGCACACGGTCATAGTGCTCATGGTGACAGACCCGATGGTGACTATGCTCATGGTGACAGTGCTCATGGTGATAGTGCTCATGGTGACAGTTCGCATGGTGATAGGGCCCATGTTGAAAGTGCCCATGGGGACACTGCTCATGGTGACACTGCCCATGTTGACTGTGCTCACGCTGGCGGTGTACATGGATGGAGTTCCGATGGTGAAATTGCTCATGGTAGCACTGCCCATGATGATAGTGCTCATGGTGACAGTGTCCATGGTGACAGTGCCTATGGTGACAGTGCCCATTTTGATAGTGCTCAGGGTGATAGTGCCCACAGTGACAGTGCTCATGGTGACAGTTCCTATGGTGACAGTGCCCATGATGACAGTGCTCATGGTGACAGTGCCCTTGGTGATAGTACCCTTGTTAATAGTGCTCATGGTGACAGTGCGATGGTGATATTGCTCACAGTGACACTGCCCATGGTGATAGTGCTCACGGTGATAGTGCTCATGGTGACAGTTCCCATGGTGACAGTGCCCACAGTGACAGTGCTCATGGTGACATTGCCCATGGTGACAGTGCTCATGGTGACAGTTCGCATGGAGACAGTGCCCATGGTGACACTGCTCATGGTGACACAGCCCATGGTGACTGTGCTAAAGCTGGTGGTGTACACGGTTGAAGTTCTCATGGTGAAATTCCTCATGGTGGCACTGCCCATGATGATAGTGCCCATGGTGACATTTCCCATGGTGACAGTGCTCATGGTGAGAGTTCCCATGGTGACAGTGCTCATCTTGACAGTGCCCATGGTGACCATTCCCATGGAGACAGTTCACATGGTGATAGTGCTCATGGTGACAGTGCACACGATGACAGTGCCCACGGTGACAGTGCTCACGGTGATAGTGCTCATGGTGATATTGCCCATGGTAATAGTGCTCACAGTCACAGTGCCCTTGGTGATATTGCTCACGGTGACCCTGCCCATGGTGATAGTGCTCACGGTGATAGTGCTCAGGGTGAAAGTCCCCATGGTTACAGTGCCCATGGTGACAGTGCTCATTGTGACAGTGCCCATGGTGACAGTGCTCATGGTGAAATTGCTCACGCTGATAGTGCTCATGGAGATAGTTCGCATGGTGACAGGGCCCATGTTGAAAGTGCCCATGGTGACAGTGCTCATAGTGGCACTGCCCATAATGACTGTGCTCATGCTGGCGTTGTACTTGGTTGGAGTTCCGATGGTGAAATTCCTCATGGTAGCACTGCCGATGATGATAGTGCTCATGGTGACAGTGTCCATGGTGACAGTGCCTATGGTGACAGTGCCCACGGTGATAGTGCCCACAGTGACAGTGCTCACTGTGACATTTCCTATGGTGACAGTGCTCAGGATGACAGTGCTCCTGTTGATAGTGCCCACTGTGACAGTGCACACGGTGACAGTGCTCATGGTGACAGTGCCCTTGGTGATAGTGCTCATGGTGATAGTGCTCATGGTGACTTTTCGCATGGTGACAGTGCCCATGTTGAAAGTGCCCATGGTCAGCATACCCATGGTGACAGTGCCCATGGTGACAGTGCCCATGGTGACAGTGCTCATGTTGACATTGCCCATGGTGACCATTCCCATGGTCAACTTTGCCATGGTGATAGTGCTCATGGTGACAGTGCTCATGGTGACAGTGCACATGGTGACAATGCCCACACTGAAAGTGCTCACGGTGATAGTGCTCATGGTGATAATGCCCATTGTAATAGTGCTCATGGTGACAGTGCCCATGGTGATATTGCTCATGGTGACACTACCCATGGTGATAGTGCTCACGGTGATAGTGCTCATGGTGGCACTGCCCGTGATGATAGTGCTCATGGTGATAGTGCTCATGGTAATAGTGCTCATGGTGACACTACCCATGGTGACAGTGCCCATGGTGACACTGCCCATAGTGACATTTCCCATGGTGACAGTGCTCATAGTGAGAGTTCCCATGGTGACACTGCACATGGTGACAGTTCCCATGGTGACAGTGCTCACTGTGACAGTGCTCACTGTGGCAGTGCCAATGGTTACAGTGCGCATGGTGACTGTTCCGATGGTGACAGTTCCCATGGTGATAGTGCTCACCATGATAGTGCCCATGGTGACAGTTCCCATGGATACACTGCCCATGGTGACAGTTCTCATGGTGACAGTGCCCACTGTGATAGTGCTCATGGTGGCAGTCCGCATGGTGACAGTGGCCATGATGACAGTGCTCATGGTGGCAAGGCCCACGGTAACAGTGCTCATGGTGACAGTGTTCACGATGACAGTGCCCTTGGTGATAGTACCCATGGTAATAGTGCTCACTGTGACAGTGCCCATGGTGATAGTGCTCATGGTGATACTGCTCATGGTAATAGTGCTCATGGTGACACTGCCCATGGTGACAGTGCCCAAGGTGACACTGCCCATAATGACATTTCCCATGGTGACAGTGTTCATGGTGAGAGTTCCCATGGTGACAGTGCCCATGGTGACAGTGGCCATGTTGAAATTGCCCATGGTGACAGTGCTCACGGTGACAGTGCTCATGGTGATAGTGCTTACGGTGATAGTGCTCACGTTGACAGTGTCCTTGGTGATAGTGTTCATAGTAATATTGCTCATGGTGGTAGTCCTTATGGTGATAGTTCGCATGGTGACTGTGCCCATGTTGAAAGTGCCCATGGTGGCAGTGTTCATGGTGACACTGACCATGATGACTATGCTCATGCTGGTGCTATACATGGTTGGAGTTCCCATGGTGAAATTCCTTATGGTGGCACTGCCTATGATGATATTGTTCATGGTGACAGTGTCCACGGTGACAGTGCCTATGGTGACAGGGCACATGGTGACAGTGCCAATGGTGACATTGCTCATGGTGACAGTACCAACAGTGACAGTGCTCATGGTGACAGTGCTCATGGTGACAGTGCCCACGGTGACAATGTCCATGGTGACAGTTCTCACGGTGACACTTCCCATGGTGATAGTGCTCACGGTGATAGTTCTCATGGTGACATTGTCCACGGTGATAGTGCTCATGGTGACAGTGCCCTTGGTGATAGTGATCATGGTGATAGTGCTCATGTAGACATTTCCCATGGTGACAGTGCTCATGTTGACAGTCCCCATGGTGACTGTGCTCATGCTGGCGGTGTATATGGTTGGTGTTACAATGGTGAAATTCCTTATGGTGGCACTGCCCATGATTATAGTGCTCATGGTGACAGTTTCCATGGTGACAGCGCCCATGGTGACAGTGCCCATGGTGACAGTGCCCATGGTGACAGTTCTCATGGTGACAGTGCTCACGGTGATAGTTCTCACGGTGACAGTGTCCGTGGTGATAGTGCACATGGTGATAGTGCTCATGGTGATAGTGCTCATGGTGACACTGCCCATGGTGACTGTGCTCATGCTGGCGGTGTACATGGTTGGAGTTCCGATGGTGAAATTCCTCATGGTAGCACAGCCCATGATGATAGTGCTCATGGTGACAGTGTCCATGGTGACAGTGCCCATGGTGACATTTCCCATGGTGACAGTGTTCATGGTAAGAGTTTACATGGTGACAGTGCTCATGTTCACAGTGCCCATGGTGACAGTGTCCATGGCCAGCAGTGCCCATGGTGACATTTTCCATGGTGACGGTTCCCAAGGTGACATTGTCCATGGTGACAGTGCCCATGGTTACAGTGCCCATGGTGAAAGTTCCCATGGTGACAGTGCTCAAGGTCACAATGCTCATGGTGACAGTGTCCATGGTGACAGTGCTCATGGTGACAGTGCTCACGGTGATAGTGCCCACAGTGGCAGTGCTCTAGGTGACAGTGCCCATGTTGAACAGTGCTCATGGTGACAGTGCTTATGGTGACAGTGCCCACGGTGACAGAGCAAATGGTGAGAGTGCCCATGGTGACATTTCCCTTTGTGACAGTGCTTATGGTGACAGTGGCCATGGTGACACTGGCCATGGTGACAGTGCTCATGGTGAGAGTTCCCATGGTGACAGTGCTCATATTGACAGTGCCCATGGGGACAATGCTGATGGATACAGTGTCCATGGTGATAGTGCTCCTGGGGACAGTGTAGATGGTTACAGTGCCCATGGTGACATTTTCCACAGTGACAGTGTCCATGGTGAGAGTGCCCATGGAGACAGTGTCCATAGTGACAGTGCCCATGGTGACAGTGCTCATGGTGACACTTCCCATAGTGAACAGTGTCCAGGGTGACATTTCCCATGGAGACAGTGCTCCTGGTGAGAGTTCCCATGCTGACAGTGCTCACGTTGACAGTGCCCATGGTGACCGTTCCCATGTTGACACTTCCCATGGTGATAGTGCTCATGGTGACAGTGCTCATGGTGACAGTGCACATGGTGACATTGCCCACGGTGACAGTGCTCACTGTGATAGTGCTCATGGTGATAGTGCCCATGGTAATAGTGCTCATGGTGACAGTGCCCATGGTGATATTGCTCACCGTGACACTACCTATGGTGATAGTGCACACGGTCATAGTGCTCATGGTGACAGACCCGATGGTGACTATGCTCATGGTGACAGTGCTCATGGTGATAGTGCTCATGGTGACAGTTCGCATGGTGATAGGGCCCATGTTGAAAGTGCCCATGGGGACACTGCTCATGGTGACACTGCCCATGTTGACTGTCCTCACGCTGGCGGTGTACATGGATGGAGTTCCGATGGTGAAATTGCTCATGGTAGCACTGCCCATGATGATAGTGCTCATGGTGACAGTGTCCATGGTGACAGTGCCTATGGTGACAGTGCCCATTTTGATAGTGCTCAGGGTGATAGTGCCCACAGTGACAGTGCTCATGGTGACAGTTCCTATGGTGACAGTGCCCATGATGACAGTGCTCATGGTGACAGTGCCCTTGGTGATAGTACCCTTGTTAATAGTGCTCATGGTGACAGTGCGATGGTGATATTGCTCACAGTGACACTGCCCATGGTGATAGTGCTCACGGTGATAGTGCTCATGGTGACAGTTCCCATGGTGACAGTGCCCACAGTGACATTGCTCATGGTGACATTGCCCATGGTGACAGTGCTCATGGTGACAGTTCGCATGGAGACAGTGCCCATGGTGACACTGCTCATGGTGACACAGCCCATGGTGACTGTGCTAAAGCTGGTGGTGTACACGGTTGAAGTTCTCATGGTGAAATTCCTCATGGTGGCACTGCCCATGATGATAGTGCCCATGGTGACATTTCCCATGGTGACAGTGCTCATGGTGAGAGTTCCCATGGTGACAGTGCTCATCTTGACAGTGCCCATGGTGACCATTCCTATGGAGACAGTTCACATGGTGATAGTGCTCATGGTGACAGTGCACACGATGACAGTGCCCACGGTAACAGTGCTCACGGTGATAGTGCTCATGGTGATATTGCCCATGGTAATAGTGCTCACAGTCACAGTGCCCTTGGTGATATTGCTCACGGTGACCCTGCCCATGGTGATAGTGCTCACGGTGATAGTGCTCAGGGTGAAAGTCCCCATGGTTACAGTGCCCATGGTGACAGTGCTCATTGTGACAGTGCCCATGGTGACAGTGCTCATGGTGAAATTGCTCACGCTGATAGTGCTCATGGAGATAGTTCGCATGGTGACAGGGCCCATGTTGAAAGTGCCCATGGTGACAGTGCTCATAGTGGCACTGCCCATAATGACTGTGCTCATGCTGGCGTTGTACTTGGAGTTCCGATGGTGAAATTCCTCATGGTAGCACTGCCGATGATGATAGTGCTCATGGTGACAGTGTCCATGGTGACAGTGCCTATGGTGACAGTGCCCACGGTGATAGTGCCCACAGTGACAGTGCTCACTGTGACATTTCCTATGGTGACAGTGCTCAGGATGACAGTGCTCATGTTGATAGTGCCCACTGTGACAGTGCACACGGTGACAGTGCTCATGGTGACAGTGCCCTTGGTGATAGTGCTCATGGTGATAGTGCTCATGGTGACTTTTCGCATGGTGACAGTGCCCATGTTGAAAGTGCCCATGGTCAGCATACCCATGGTGACAGTGCCCATGGTGACAGTGCCCATGGTGACAGTGCTCATGTTGACATTGCCCATGGTGACCATTCCCATGGTCAACTTTGCCATGGTGATAGTGCTCATGGTGACAGTGCTCATGGTGACAGTGCACATGGTGACAATGCCCACACTGAAAGTGCTCACGGTGATAGTGCTCATGGTGATAATGCCCATTGTAATAGTGCTCATGGTGACAGTGCCCATGGTGATATTGCTCATGGTGACACTACCCATGGTGATAGTGCTCACGGTGATAGTGCTCATGGTGGCACTGCCCGTGATGATAGTGCTCATGGTGATAGTGCTCATGGTAATAGTGCTCATGGTGACACTACCCATGGTGACAGTGCCCATGGTGACACTGCCCATAGTGACATTTCCCATGGTGACAGTGCTCATAGTGAGAGTTCCCATGGTGACACTGCACATGGTGACAGTTCCCATGGTGACAGTGCTCACTGTGACAGTGCTCACTGTGGCAGTGCCAATGGTTACAGTGCGCATGGTGACTGTTCCGATGGTGACAGTTCCCATGGTGATAGTGCTCACCATGATAGTGCCCATGGTGACAGTTCCCATGGATACACTGCCCATGGTGACAGTTCTCATGGTGACAGTGCCCACTGTGATAGTGCTCATGGTGGCAGTCCGCATGGTGACAGTGGCCATGATGACAGTGCTCATGGTGGCAAGGCCCACGGTAACAGTGCTCATGGTGACAGTGTTCACGATGACAGTGCCCTTGGTGATAGTACCCATGGTAATAGTGCTCAGTGTGACAGTGCCCATGGTGATAGTGCTCATGGTGATACTGCTCATGGTAATAGTGCTCATGGTGACACTGCCCATGGTGACAGTGCCCAAGGTGACACTGCCCATAATGACATTTCCCATGGTGACAGTGTTCATGGTGAGAGTTCCCATGGTGACAGTGCCCATGGTGACAGTGGCCATGTTGAAATTGCCCATGGTGACAGTGCTCACGGTGACAGTGCTCATGGTGATAGTGCTTACGGTGATAGTGCTCACGTTGACAGTGTCCTTGGTGATAGTGTTCATAGTAATATTGCTCATGGTGGTAGTCCTTATGGTGATAGTTCGCATGGTGACTGTGCCCATGTTGAAAGTGCCCATGGTGGCAGTGTTCATGGTGACACTGACCATGATGACTATGCTCATGCTGGTGCTATACATGGTTGGAGTTCCCATGGTGAAATTCCTTATGGTGGCACTGCCTATGATGATATTGTTCATGGTGACAGTGTCCACGGTGACAGTGCCTATGGTGACAGGGCACATGGTGACAGTGCCAATGGTGACATTGCTCATGGTGACAGTACCAACAGTGACAGTGCTCATGGTGACAGTGCTCATGGTGACAGTGCCCACGGTGACAATGTCCATGGTGACAGTTCTCACGGTGACACTTCCCATGGTGATAGTGCTCACGGTGATAGTTCTCATGGTGACATTGTCCACGGTGATAGTGCTCATGGTGACAGTGCCCTTGGTGATAGTGATCATGGTGATAGTGCTCATGTAGACATTTCCCATGGTGACAGTGCTCATGTTGACAGTCCCCATGGTGACTGTGCTCATGCTGGCGGTGTATATGGTTGGTGTTACAATGGTGAAATTCCTTATGGTGGCACTGCCCATGATTATAGTGCTCATGGTGACAGTTTCCATGGTGACAGCGCCCATGGTGACAGTGCCCATGGTGACAGTGCCCATGGTGATAGTGCTCATGGTGAGAGTTCCCATGGTGACAGTGCTCATCATGGCAGTGCCCATAGTGACTGTTCCCATGGTGACAGTTCCCATGGTGATAGGGCTCATGGTTACAGTGCTCATGGTGACAGTGAACACGGTGACAGTGCCCGCAGTGACAGTGCTCATGGTGATAGTGCTCATGCTTATAGTGCCCACGGTGATAGTAGTCATGGTGAAA
Organism: Balaenoptera ricei; assembly: GCF_028023285.1. NCBI lineage: Eukaryota > Metazoa > Chordata > Mammalia > Artiodactyla > Balaenopteridae > Balaenoptera > Balaenoptera ricei. The sequence continues at coordinate 103,953,118 of NC_082654.1, forward strand.
GTGTTCACGGAGATAGTGCTCACGGTGACACTGCCCATGTTGATAGTGGTCACGGTGATAGTGCTCATGGTGACAGTTCCCATGGTTACAGGGCCCATGGTGACAGTTCTCATGGTGACAGTGCTCACGGTGATAGTTCTCACGGTGACAGTGTCCGTGGTGATAGTGCACATGGTGATAGTGCTCATGGTGATAGTGCTCATGGTGACACTGCCCATGGTGACTGTGCTCATGCTGGCGGTGTACATGGTTGGAGTTCCGATGGTGAAATTCCTCATGGTAGCACAGCCCATGATGATAGTGCTCATGGTGACAGTGTCCATGGTGACAGTGCCCATGGTGACATTTCCCATGGTGACAGTGTTCATGGTAAGAGTTTACATGGTGACAGTGCTCATGTTCACAGTGCCCATGGTGACAGTGTCCATGGCCAACAGTGCCCATGGTGACATTTTCCATGGTGACGGTTCCCAAGGTGACATTGTCCATGGTGACAGTGCCCATGGTTACAGTGCCCATGGTGAAAGTTCCCATGGTGACAGTGCTCAAGGTCACAATGCTCATGGTGACAGTGTCCATGTTGACAGTGCTCATGGTGACAGTGCTCACGGTGATAGTGCCCACAGTGGCAGTGCTCTAGGTGACAGTGCCCATGTTGAACAGTGCTCATGGTGACAGTGCCCACGGTGACAGAGCAAATGGTGAGAGTGCCCATGGTGACATTTCCCTTTGTGACAGTGCTTATGGTGACAGTGGCCATGGTGACACTGGCCATGGTGACAGTGCTCATGGTGAGAGTTCCCATGGTGACAGTGCTCATATTGACAGTGCCCATGGGGACAATGCTGATGGATACAGTGTCCATGGTGATAGTGCTCCTGGGGACAGTGTAGATGGTTACAGTGCCCATGGTGACATTTTCCACAGTGACAGTGTCCATGGTGAGAGTGCCCATGGAGACAGTGTCCATAGTGACAGTGCCCATGGTGACAGTGCTCATGGTGACACTTCCCATAGTGAACAGTGTCCAGGGTGACATTTCCCATGGAGACAGTGCTCCTGGTGAGAGTTCCCATGCTGACAGTGCTCACGTTGACAGTGCCCATGGTGACCGTTCCCATGTTGACACTTCCCATGGTGATAGTGCTCATGGTGACAGTGCTCATGGTGACAGTGCACATGGTGACATTGCCCACGGTGACAGTGCTCACTGTGATAGTGCTCATGGTGATAGTGCCCATGGTAATAGTGCTCATGGTGACAGTGCCCATGGTGATATTGCTCACCGTGACACTACCTATGGTGATAGTGCACACGGTCATAGTGCTCATGGTGACAGACCCGATGGTGACTATGCTCATGGTGACAGTGCTCATGGTGATAGTGCTCATGGTGACAGTTCGCATGGTGATAGGGCCCATGTTGAAAGTGCCCATGGGGACACTGCTCATGGTGACACTGCCCATGTTGACTGTGCTCACGCTGGCGGTGTACATGGATGGAGTTCCGATGGTGAAATTGCTCATGGTAGCACTGCCCATGATGATAGTGCTCATGGTGACAGTGTCCATGGTGACAGTGCCTATGGTGACAGTGCCCATTTTGATAGTGCTCAGGGTGATAGTGCCCACAGTGACAGTGCTCATGGTGACAGTTCCTATGGTGACAGTGCCCATGAAGACAGTGCTCATGGTGACAGTGCCCTTGGTGATAGTACCCTTGTTAATAGTGCTCATGGTGACAGTGCGATGGTGATATTGCTCACAGTGACACTGCCCATGGTGATAGTGCTCACGGTGATAGTGCTCATGGTGACAGTTCCCATGGTGACAGTGCCCACAGTGACAGTGCTCATGGTGACATTGCCCATGGTGACAGTGCTCATGGTGACAGTTCGCATGGAGACAGTGCCCATGGTGACACTGCTCATGGTGACACAGCCCATGGTGACTGTGCTAAAGCTGGTGGTGTACACGGTTGAAGTTCTCATGGTGAAATTCCTCATGGTGGCACTGCCCATGATGATAGTGCCCATGGTGACATTTCCCATGGTGACAGTGCTCATGGTGAGAGTTCCCATGGTGACAGTGCTCATCTTGACAGTGCCCATGGTGACCATTCCCATGGAGACAGTTCACATGGTGATAGTGCTCATGGTGACAGTGCACACGATGACAGTGCCCACGGTGACAGTGCTCACGGTGATAGTGCTCATGGTGATATTGCCCATGGTAATAGTGCTCACAGTCACAGTGCCCTTGGTGATATTGCTCACGGTGACCCTGCCCATGGTGATAGTGCTCACGGTGATAGTGCTCAGGGTGAAAGTCCCCATGGTTACAGTGCCCATGGTGACAGTGCTCATTGTGACAGTGCCCATGGTGACAGTGCTCATGGTGAAATTGCTCACGCTGATAGTGCTCATGGAGATAGTTCGCATGGTGACAGGGCCCATGTTGAAAGTGCCCATGGTGACAGTGCTCATAGTGGCACTGCCCATAATGACTGTGCTCATGCTGGCGTTGTACTTGGTTGGAGTTCCGATGGTGAAATTCCTCATGGTAGCACTGCCGATGATGATAGTGCTCATGGTGACAGTGTCCATGGTGACAGTGCCTATGGTGACAGTGCCCACGGTGATAGTGCCCACAGTGACAGTGCTCACTGTGACATTTCCTATGGTGACAGTGCTCAGGATGACAGTGCTCCTGTTGATAGTGCCCACTGTGACAGTGCACACGGTGACAGTGCTCATGGTGACAGTGCCCTTGGTGATAGTGCTCATGGTGATAGTGCTCATGGTGACTTTTCGCATGGTGACAGTGCCCATGTTGAAAGTGCCCATGGTCAGCATACCCATGGTGACAGTGCCCATGGTGACAGTGCCCATGGTGACAGTGCTCATGTTGACATTGCCCATGGTGACCATTCCCATGGTCACCTTTGCCATGGTGATAGTGCTCATGGTGACAGTGCTCATGGTGACAGTGCACATGGTGACAATGCCCACACTGAAAGTGCTCACGGTGATAGTGCTCATGGTGATAATGCCCATTGTAATAGTGCTCATGGTGACAGTGCCCATGGTGATATTGCTCATGGTGACACTACCCATGGTGATAGTGCTCACGGTGATAGTGCTCATGGTGGCACTGCCCGTGATGATAGTGCTCATGGTGATAGTGCTCATGGTAATAGTGCTCATGGTGACACTACCCATGGTGACAGTGCCCATGGTGACACTGCCCATAGTGACATTTCCCATGGTGACAGTGCTCATAGTGAGAGTTCCCATGGTGACACTGCACATGGTGACAGTTCCCATGGTGACAGTGCTCACTGTGACAGTGCTCACTGTGGCAGTGCCAATGGTTACAGTGCGCATGGTGACTGTTCCGATGGTGACAGTTCCCATGGTGATAGTGCTCACCATGATAGTGCCCATGGTGACAGTTCCCATGGATACACTGCCCATGGTGACAGTTCTCATGGTGACAGTGCCCACTGTGATAGTGCTCATGGTGGCAGTCCGCATGGTGACAGTGGCCATGATGACAGTGCTCATGGTGGCAAGGCCCACGGTAACAGTGCTCATGGTGACAGTGTTCACGATGACAGTGCCCTTGGTGATAGTACCCATGGTAATAGTGCTCACTGTGACAGTGCCCATGGTGATAGTGCTCATGGTGATACTGCTCATGGTAATAGTGCTCATGGTGACACTGCCCATGGTGACAGTGCCCAAGGTGACACTGCCCATAATGACATTTCCCATGGTGACAGTGTTCATGGTGAGAGTTCCCATGGTGACAGTGCCCATGGTGACAGTGGCCATGTTGAAATTGCCCATGGTGACAGTGCTCACGGTGACAGTGCTCATGGTGATAGTGCTTACGGTGATAGTGCTCACGTTGACAGTGTCCTTGGTGATAGTGTTCATAGTAATATTGCTCATGGTGGTAGTCCTTATGGTGATAGTTCGCATGGTGACTGTGCCCATGTTGAAAGTGCCCATGGTGGCAGTGTTCATGGTGACACTGACCATGATGACTATGCTCATGCTGGTGCTATACATGGTTGGAGTTCCCATGGTGAAATTCCTTATGGTGGCACTGCCTATGATGATATTGTTCATGGTGACAGTGTCCACGGTGACAGTGCCTATGGTGACAGGGCACATGGTGACAGTGCCAATGGTGACATTGCTCATGGTGACAGTACCAACAGTGACAGTGCTCATGGTGACAGTGCTCATGGTGACAGTGCCCACGGTGACAATGTCCATGGTGACAGTTCTCACGGTGACACTTCCCATGGTGATAGTGCTCACGGTGATAGTTCTCATGGTGACATTGTCCACGGTGATAGTGCTCATGGTGACAGTGCCCTTGGTGATAGTGATCATGGTGATAGTGCTCATGTAGACATTTCCCATGGTGACAGTGCTCATGTTGACAGTCCCCATGGTGACTGTGCTCATGCTGGCGGTGTATATGGTTGGTGTTACAATGGTGAAATTCCTTATGGTGGCACTGCCCATGATTATAGTGCTCATGGTGACAGTTTCCATGGTGACAGCGCCCATGGTGACAGTGCCCATGGTGACAGTGCCCATGGTGACAGTTCTCATGGTGACAGTGCTCACGGTGATAGTTCTCACGGTGACAGTGTCCGTGGTGATAGTGCACATGGTGATAGTGCTCATGGTGATAGTGCTCATGGTGACACTGCCCATGGTGACTGTGCTCATGCTGGCGGTGTACATGGTTGGAGTTCCGATGGTGAAATTCCTCATGGTAGCACAGCCCATGATGATAGTGCTCATGGTGACAGTGTCCATGGTGACAGTGCCCATGGTGACATTTCCCATGGTGACAGTGTTCATGGTAAGAGTTTACATGGTGACAGTGCTCATGTTCACAGTGCCCATGGTGACAGTGTCCATGGCCAGCAGTGCCCATGGTGACATTTTCCATGGTGACGGTTCCCAAGGTGACATTGTCCATGGTGACAGTGCCCATGGTTACAGTGCCCATGGTGAAAGTTCCCATGGTGACAGTGCTCAAGGTCACAATGCTCATGGTGACAGTGTCCATGGTGACAGTGCTCATGGTGACAGTGCTCACGGTGATAGTGCCCACAGTGGCAGTGCTCTAGGTGACAGTGCCCATGTTGAACAGTGCTCATGGTGACAGTGCTTATGGTGACAGTGCCCACGGTGACAGAGCAAATGGTGAGAGTGCCCATGGTGACATTTCCCTTTGTGACAGTGCTTATGGTGACAGTGGCCATGGTGACACTGGCCATGGTGACAGTGCTCATGGTGAGAGTTCCCATGGTGACAGTGCTCATATTGACAGTGCCCATGGGGACAATGCTGATGGATACAGTGTCCATGGTGATAGTGCTCCTGGGGACAGTGTAGATGGTTACAGTGCCCATGGTGACATTTTCCACAGTGACAGTGTCCATGGTGAGAGTGCCCATGGAGACAGTGTCCATAGTGACAGTGCCCATGGTGACAGTGCTCATGGTGACACTTCCCATAGTGAACAGTGTCCAGGGTGACATTTCCCATGGAGACAGTGCTCCTGGTGAGAGTTCCCATGCTGACAGTGCTCACGTTGACAGTGCCCATGGTGACCGTTCCCATGTTGACACTTCCCATGGTGATAGTGCTCATGGTGACAGTGCTCATGGTGACAGTGCACATGGTGACATTGCCCACGGTGACAGTGCTCACTGTGATAGTGCTCATGGTGATAGTGCCCATGGTAATAGTGCTCATGGTGACAGTGCCCATGGTGATATTGCTCACCGTGACACTACCTATGGTGATAGTGCACACGGTCATAGTGCTCATGGTGACAGACCCGATGGTGACTATGCTCATGGTGACAGTGCTCATGGTGATAGTGCTCATGGTGACAGTTCGCATGGTGATAGGGCCCATGTTGAAAGTGCCCATGGGGACACTGCTCATGGTGACACTGCCCATGTTGACTGTCCTCACGCTGGCGGTGTACATGGATGGAGTTCCGATGGTGAAATTGCTCATGGTAGCACTGCCCATGATGATAGTGCTCATGGTGACAGTGTCCATGGTGACAGTGCCTATGGTGACAGTGCCCATTTTGATAGTGCTCAGGGTGATAGTGCCCACAGTGACAGTGCTCATGGTGACAGTTCCTATGGTGACAGTGCCCATGATGACAGTGCTCATGGTGACAGTGCCCTTGGTGATAGTACCCTTGTTAATAGTGCTCATGGTGACAGTGCGATGGTGATATTGCTCACAGTGACACTGCCCATGGTGATAGTGCTCACGGTGATAGTGCTCATGGTGACAGTTCCCATGGTGACAGTGCCCACAGTGACAGTGCTCATGGTGACATTGCCCATGGTGACAGTGCTCATGGTGACAGTTCGCATGGAGACAGTGCCCATGGTGACACTGCTCATGGTGACACAGCCCATGGTGACTGTGCTAAAGCTGGTGGTGTACACGGTTGAAGTTCTCATGGTGAAATTCCTCATGGTGGCACTGCCCATGATGATAGTGCCCATGGTGACATTTCCCATGGTGACAGTGCTCATGGTGAGAGTTCCCATGGTGACAGTGCTCATCTTGACAGTGCCCATGGTGACCATTCCTATGGAGACAGTTCACATGGTGATAGTGCTCATGGTGACAGTGCACACGATGACAGTGCCCACGGTAACAGTGCTCACGGTGATAGTGCTCATGGTGATATTGCCCATGGTAATAGTGCTCACAGTCACAGTGCCCTTGGTGATATTGCTCACGGTGACCCTGCCCATGGTGATAGTGCTCACGGTGATAGTGCTCAGGGTGAAAGTCCCCATGGTTACAGTGCCCATGGTGACAGTGCTCATTGTGACAGTGCCCATGGTGACAGTGCTCATGGTGAAATTGCTCACGCTGATAGTGCTCATGGAGATAGTTCGCATGGTGACAGGGCCCATGTTGAAAGTGCCCATGGTGACAGTGCTCATAGTGGCACTGCCCATAATGACTGTGCTCATGCTGGCGTTGTACTTGGTTGGAGTTCCGATGGTGAAATTCCTCATGGTAGCACTGCCGATGATGATAGTGCTCATGGTGACAGTGTCCATGGTGACAGTGCCTATGGTGACAGTGCCCACGGTGATAGTGCCCACAGTGACAGTGCTCACTGTGACATTTCCTATGGTGACAGTGCTCAGGATGACAGTGCTCATGTTGATAGTGCCCACTGTGACAGTGCACACGGTGACAGTGCTCATGGTGACAGTGCCCTTGGTGATAGTGCTCATGGTGATAGTGCTCATGGTGACTTTTCGCATGGTGACAGTGCCCATGTTGAAAGTGCCCATGGTCAGCATACCCATGGTGACAGTGCCCATGGTGACAGTGCCCATGGTGACAGTGCTCATGTTGACATTGCCCATGGTGACCATTCCCATGGTCAACTTTGCCATGGTGATAGTGCTCATGGTGACAGTGCTCATGGTGACAGTGCACATGGTGACAATGCCCACACTGAAAGTGCTCACGGTGATAGTGCTCATGGTGATAATGCCCATTGTAATAGTGCTCATGGTGACAGTGCCCATGGTGATATTGCTCATGGTGACACTACCCATGGTGATAGTGCTCACGGTGATAGTGCTCATGGTGGCACTGCCCGTGATGATAGTGCTCATGGTGATAGTGCTCATGGTAATAGTGCTCATGGTGACACTACCCATGGTGACAGTGCCCATGGTGACACTGCCCATAGTGACATTTCCCATGGTGACAGTGCTCATAGTGAGAGTTCCCATGGTGACACTGCACATGGTGACAGTTCCCATGGTGACAGTGCTCACTGTGACAGTGCTCACTGTGGCAGTGCCAATGGTTACAGTGCGCATGGTGACTGTTCCGATGGTGACAGTTCCCATGGTGATAGTGCTCACCATGATAGTGCCCATGGTGACAGTTCCCATGGATACACTGCCCATGGTGACAGTTCTCATGGTGACAGTGCCCACTGTGATAGTGCTCATGGTGGCAGTCCGCATGGTGACAGTGGCCATGATGACAGTGCTCATGGTGGCAAGGCCCACGGTAACAGTGCTCATGGTGACAGTGTTCACGATGACAGTGCCCTTGGTGATAGTACCCATGGTAATAGTGCTCACTGTGACAGTGCCCATGGTGATAGTGCTCATGGTGATACTGCTCATGGTAATAGTGCTCATGGTGACACTGCCCATGGTGACAGTGCCCAAGGTGACACTGCCCATAATGACATTTCCCATGGTGACAGTGTTCATGGTGAGAGTTCCCATGGTGACAGTGCCCATGGTGACAGTGGCCATGTTGAAATTGCCCATGGTGACAGTGCTCACGGTGACAGTGCTCATGGTGATAGTGCTTACGGTGATAGTGCTCACGTTGACAGTGTCCTTGGTGATAGTGTTCATAGTAATATTGCTCATGGTGGTAGTCCTTATGGTGATAGTTCGCATGGTGACTGTGCCCATGTTGAAAGTGCCCATGGTGGCAGTGTTCATGGTGACACTGACCATGATGACTATGCTCATGCTGGTGCTATACATGGTTGGAGTTCCCATGGTGAAATTCCTTATGGTGGCACTGCCTATGATGATATTGTTCATGGTGACAGTGTCCACGGTGACAGTGCCTATGGTGACAGGGCACATGGTGACAGTGCCAATGGTGACATTGCTCATGGTGACAGTACCAACAGTGACAGTGCTCATGGTGACAGTGCTCATGGTGACAGTGCCCACGGTGACAATGTCCATGGTGACAGTTCTCACGGTGACACTTCCCATGGTGATAGTGCTCACGGTGATAGTTCTCATGGTGACATTGTCCACGGTGATAGTGCTCATGGTGACAGTGCCCTTGGTGATAGTGATCATGGTGATAGTGCTCATGTAGACATTTCCCATGGTGACAGTGCTCATGTTGACAGTCCCCATGGTGACTGTGCTCATGCTGGCGGTGTATATGGTTGGTGTTACAATGGTGAAATTCCTTATGGTGGCACTGCCCATGATTATAGTGCTCATGGTGACAGTTTCCATGGTGACAGCGCCCATGGTGACAGTGCCCATGGTGACAGTGCCCATGGTGATAGTGCTCATGGTGAGAGTTCCCATGGTGACAGTGCTCATCATGGCAGTGCCCATAGTGACTGTTCCCATGGTGACAGTTCCCATGGTGATAGGGCTCATGGTTACAGTGCTCATGGTGACAGTGAACACGGTGACAGTGCCCGCAGTGACAGTGCTCATGGTGATAGTGCTCATGATTATAGTGCCCACGGTGATAGTAGTCATGGTGAAAGTGTTCACGGAGATAGTGCTCACGGTGACACTGCCCATGTTGATAGTGGTCACGGTGATAGTGCTCATGGTGACAGTTCCCATGGTTACAGGGCCCATGGTGACAGTTCTCATGGTGACAGTGCTCACGGTGATAGTTCTCACGGTGACAGTGTCCGTGGTGATAGTGCACATGGTGATAGTGCTCATGGTGATAGTGCTCATGGTGACACTGCCCATGGTGACTGTGCTCATGCTGGCGGTGTACATGGTTGGAGTTCCGATGGTGAAATTCCTCATGGTAGCACAGCCCATGATGATAGTGCTCATGGTGACAGTGTCCATGGTGACAGTGCCCATGGTGACATTTCCCATGGTGACAGTGTTCATGGTAAGAGTTTACATGGTGACAGTGCTCATGTTCACAGTGCCCATGGTGACAGTGTCCATGGCCAACAGTGCCCATGGTGACATTTTCCATGGTGACGGTTCCCAAGGTGACATTGTCCATGGTGACAGTGCCCATGGTTACAGTGCCCATGGTGAAAGTTCCCATGGTGACAGTGCTCAAGGTCACAATGCTCATGGTGACAGTGTCCATGTTGACAGTGCTCATGGTGACAGTGCTCACGGTGATAGTGCCCACAGTGGCAGTGCTCTAGGTGACAGTGCCCATGTTGAACAGTGCTCATGGTGACAGTGCCCACGGTGACAGAGCAAATGGTGAGAGTGCCCATGGTGACATTTCCCTTTGTGACAGTGCTTATGGTGACAGTGGCCATGGTGACACTGGCCATGGTGACAGTGCTCATGGTGAGAGTTCCCATGGTGACAGTGCTCATATTGACAGTGCCCATGGGGACAATGCTGATGGATACAGTGTCCATGGTGATAGTGCTCCTGGGGACAGTGTAGATGGTTACAGTGCCCATGGTGACATTTTCCACAGTGACAGTGTCCATGGTGAGAGTGCCCATGGAGACAGTGTCCATAGTGACAGTGCCCATGGTGACAGTGCTCATGGTGACACTTCCCATAGTGAACAGTGTCCAGGGTGACATTTCCCATGGAGACAGTGCTCCTGGTGAGAGTTCCCATGCTGACAGTGCTCACGTTGACAGTGCCCATGGTGACCGTTCCCATGTTGACACTTCCCATGGTGATAGTGCTCATGGTGACAGTGCTCATGGTGACAGTGCACATGGTGACATTGCCCACGGTGACAGTGCTCACTGTGATAGTGCTCATGGTGATAGTGCCCATGGTAATAGTGCTCATGGTGACAGTGCCCATGGTGATATTGCTCACCGTGACACTACCTATGGTGATAGTGCACACGGTCATAGTGCTCATGGTGACAGACCCGATGGTGACTATGCTCATGGTGACAGTGCTCATGGTGATAGTGCTCATGGTGACAGTTCGCATGGTGATAGGGCCCATGTTGAAAGTGCCCATGGGGACACTGCTCATGGTGACACTGCCCATGTTGACTGTGCTCACGCTGGCGGTGTACATGGATGGAGTTCCGATGGTGAAATTGCTCATGGTAGCACTGCCCATGATGATAGTGCTCATGGTGACAGTGTCCATGGTGACAGTGCCTATGGTGACAGTGCCCATTTTGATAGTGCTCAGGGTGATAGTGCCCACAGTGACAGTGCTCATGGTGACAGTTCCTATGGTGACAGTGCCCATGAAGACAGTGCTCATGGTGACAGTGCCCTTGGTGATAGTACCCTTGTTAATAGTGCTCATGGTGACAGTGCGATGGTGATATTGCTCACAGTGACACTGCCCATGGTGATAGTGCTCACGGTGATAGTGCTCATGGTGACAGTTCCCATGGTGACAGTGCCCACAGTGACAGTGCTCATGGTGACATTGCCCATGGTGACAGTGCTCATGGTGACAGTTCGCATGGAGACAGTGCCCATGGTGACACTGCTCATGGTGACACAGCCCATGGTGACTGTGCTAAAGCTGGTGGTGTACACGGTTGAAGTTCTCATGGTGAAATTCCTCATGGTGGCACTGCCCATGATGATAGTGCCCATGGTGACATTTCCCATGGTGACAGTGCTCATGGTGAGAGTTCCCATGGTGACAGTGCTCATCTTGACAGTGCCCATGGTGACCATTCCCATGGAGACAGTTCACATGGTGATAGTGCTCATGGTGACAGTGCACACGATGACAGTGCCCACGGTGACAGTGCTCACGGTGATAGTGCTCATGGTGATATTGCCCATGGTAATAGTGCTCACAGTCACAGTGCCCTTGGTGATATTGCTCACGGTGACCCTGCCCATGGTGATAGTGCTCACGGTGATAGTGCTCAGGGTGAAAGTCCCCATGGTTACAGTGCCCATGGTGACAGTGCTCATTGTGACAGTGCCCATGGTGACAGTGCTCATGGTGAAATTGCTCACGCTGATAGTGCTCATGGAGATAGTTCGCATGGTGACAGGGCCCATGTTGAAAGTGCCCATGGTGACAGTGCTCATAGTGGCACTGCCCATAATGACTGTGCTCATGCTGGCGTTGTACTTGGTTGGAGTTCCGATGGTGAAATTCCTCATGGTAGCACTGCCGATGATGATAGTGCTCATGGTGACAGTGTCCATGGTGACAGTGCCTATGGTGACAGTGCCCACGGTGATAGTGCCCACAGTGACAGTGCTCACTGTGACATTTCCTATGGTGACAGTGCTCAGGATGACAGTGCTCATGTTGATAGTGCCCACTGTGACAGTGCACACGGTGACAGTGCTCATGGTGACAGTGCCCTTGGTGATAGTGCTCATGGTGATAGTGCTCATGGTGACTTTTCGCATGGTGACAGTGCCCATGTTGAAAGTGCCCATGGTCAGCATACCCATGGTGACAGTGCCCATGGTGACAGTGCCCATGGTGACAGTGCTCATGTTGACATTGCCCATGGTGACCATTCCCATGGTCAACTTTGCCATGGTGATAGTGCTCATGGTGACAGTGCTCATGGTGACAGTGCACATGGTGACAATGCCCACACTGAAAGTGCTCACGGTGATAGTGCTCATGGTGATAATGCCCATTGTAATAGTGCTCATGGTGACAGTGCCCATGGTGATATTGCTCATGGTGACACTACCCATGGTGATAGTGCTCACGGTGATAGTGCTCATGGTGGCACTGCCCGTGATGATAGTGCTCATGGTGATAGTGCTCATGGTAATAGTGCTCATGGTGACACTACCCATGGTGACAGTGCCCATGGTGACACTGCCCATAGTGACATTTCCCATGGTGACAGTGCTCATAGTGAGAGTTCCCATGGTGACACTGCACATGGTGACAGTTCCCATGGTGACAGTGCTCACTGTGACAGTGCTCACTGTGGCAGTGCCAATGGTTACAGTGCGCATGGTGACTGTTCCGATGGTGACAGTTCCCATGGTGATAGTGCTCACCATGATAGTGCCCATGGTGACAGTTCCCATGGATACACTGCCCATGGTGACAGTTCTCATGGTGACAGTGCCCACTGTGATAGTGCTCATGGTGGCAGTCCGCATGGTGACAGTGGCCATGATGACAGTGCTCATGGTGGCAAGGCCCACAGTAACAGTGCTCATGGTGACAGTGTTCACGATGACAGTGCCCTTGGTGATAGTACCCATGGTAATAGTGCTCAGTGTGACAGTGCCCATGGTGATAGTGCTCATGGTGATACTGCTCATGGTAATAGTGCTCATGGTGACACTGCCCATGGTGACAGTGCCCAAGGTGACACTGCCCATAATGACATTTCCCATGGTGACAGTGTTCATGGTGAGAGTTCCCATGGTGACAGTGCCCATGGTGACAGTGGCCTTGTTGAAATTGCCCATGGTGACAGTGCTCACGGTGACAGTGCTCATGGTGATAGTGCTTACGGTGATAGTGCTCACGTTGACAGTGTCCTTGGTGATAGTGTTCATAGTAATATTGCTCATGGTGGTAGTCCTTATGGTGATAGTTCGCATGGTGACTGTGCCCATTTTGAAAGTGCCCATGGTGGCAGTGTTCATGGTGACACTGACCATGATGACTATGCTCATGCTGGTGCTATACATGGTTGGAGTTCCCATGGTGAAATTCCTTATGGTGGCACTGCCTATGATGATATTGTTCATGGTGACAGTGTCCACGGTGACAGTGCCTATGGTGACAGGGCACATGGTGACAGTGCCAATGGTGACATTGCTCATGGTGACAGTACCAACAGTGACAGTGCTCATGGTGACAGTGCTCATGTTGACAGTGCCCACGGTGACAATGTCCATGGTGACAGTTCTCACGGTGACACTTCCCATGGTGATAGTGCTCACGGTGATAGTTCTCATGGTGACATTGTCCACGGTGATAGTGCTCATGGTGACAGTGCCCTTGGTGATAGTGATCATGGTGATAGTGCTCATGTAGACATTTCCCATGGTGACAGTGCTCATGTTGACAGTCCCCATGGTGACTGTGCTCATGCTGGCGGTGTATATGGTTGGTGTTACAATGGTGAAATTCCTTATGGTGGCACTGCCCATGATTATAGTGCTCATGGTGACAGTTTCCATGGTGACAGCGCCCATGGTGACAGTGCCCATGGTGACAGTGCCCATGGTGACAGTTCTCATGGTGACAGTGCTCACGGTGATAGTTCTCACGGTGACAGTGTCCGTGGTGATAGTGCACATGGTGATAGTGCTCATGGTGCTAGTGCTCATGGTGACACTGCCCATGGTGACTGTGCTCATGCTGGTGGTGTACATGGTTGGAGTTCCGATGGTGAAATTCCTCATGGTAGCACAGCCCATGATGATAGTGCTCATGGTGACAGTGTCCATGGTGACAGTGCCCATGGTGACATTTCCCATGGTGACAGTGTTCATGGTAAGAGTTTACATGGTGACAGTGCTCATGTTCACAGTGCCCATGGTGACAGTGTCCATGGCCAGCAGTGCCCATGGTGACATTTTCCATGGTGACGGTTCCCAAGGTGACATTGTCCATGGTGACAGTGCCCATGGTTACAGTGCCCATGGTGAAAGTTCCCATGGTGACAGTGCTCAAGGTCACAATGCTCATGGTGACAGTGTCCATGGTGACAGTGCTCATGGTGACAGTGCTCACGGTGATAGTGCCCACAGTGGCAGTGCTCTAGGTGACAGTGCCCATGTTGAACAGTGCTCATGGTGACAGTGCTTATGGTGACAGTGCCCACGGTGACAGAGCAAATGGTGAGAGTGCCCATGGTGACATTTCCCTTTGTGACAGTGCTTATGGTGACAGTGGCCATGGTGACACTGGCCATGGTGACAGTGCTCATGGTGAGAGTTCCCATGGTGACAGTGCTCATATTGACAGTGCCCATGGGGACAATGCTGATGGATACAGTGTCCATGGTGATAGTGCTCCTGGGGACAGTGTAGATGGTTACAGTGCCCATGGTGACATTTTCCACAGTGACAGTGTCCATGGTGAGAGTGCCCATGGAGACAGTGTCCATAGTGACAGTGCCCATGGTGACAGTGCTCATGGTGACACTTCCCATAGTGAACAGTGTCCAGGGTGACATTTCCCATGGAGACAGTGCTCCTGGTGAGAGTTCCCATGCTGACAGTGCTCACGTTGACAGTGCCCATGGTGACCGTTCCCATGTTGACACTTCCCATGGTGATAGTGCTCATGGTGACAGTGCTCATGGTGACAGTGCACATGGTGACATTGCCCACGGTGACAGTGCTCACTGTGATAGTGCTCATGGTGATAGTGCCCATGGTAATAGTGCTCATGGTGACAGTGCCCATGGTGATATTGCTCACCGTGACACTACCTATGGTGATAGTGCACACGGTCATAGTGCTCATGGTGACAGACCCGATGGTGACTATGCTCATGGTGACAGTGCTCATGGTGATAGTGCTCATGGTGACAGTTCGCATGGTGATAGGGCCCATGTTGAAAGTGCCCATGGGGACACTGCTCATGGTGACACTGCCCATGTTGACTGTGCTCACGCTGGCGGTGTACATGGATGGAGTTCCGATGGTGAAATTGCTCATGGTAGCACTGCCCATGATGATAGTGCTCATGGTGACAGTGTCCATGGTGACAGTGCCTATGGTGACAGTGCCCATTTTGATAGTGCTCAGGGTGATAGTGCCCACAGTGACAGTGCTCATGGTGACAGTTCCTATGGTGACAGTGCCCATGATGACAGTGCTCATGGTGACAGTGCCCTTGGTGATAGTACCCTTGTTAATAGTGCTCATGGTGACAGTGCGATGGTGATATTGCTCACAGTGACACTGCCCATGGTGATAGTGCTCACGGTGATAGTGCTCATGGTGACAGTTCCCATGGTGACAGTGCCCACAGTGACAGTGCTCATGGTGACATTGCCCATGGTGACAGTGCTCATGGTGACAGTTCGCATGGAGACAGTGCCCATGGTGACACTGCTCATGGTGACACAGCCCATGGTGACTGTGCTAAAGCTGGTGGTGTACACGGTTGAAGTTCTCATGGTGAAATTCCTCATGGTGGCACTGCCCATGATGATAGTGCCCATGGTGACATTTCCCATGGTGACAGTGCTCATGGTGAGAGTTCCCATGGTGACAGTGCTCATCTTGACAGTGCCCATGGTGACCATTCCTATGGAGACAGTTCACATGGTGATAGTGCTCATGGTGACAGTGCACACGATGACAGTGCCCATGGTAACAGTGCTCACGGTGATAGTGCTCATGGTGATATTGCCCATGGTAATAGTGCTCACAGTCACAGTGCCCTTGGTGATATTGCTCACGGTGACCCTGCCCATGGTGATAGTGCTCACGGTGATAGTGCTCAGGGTGAAAGTCCCCATGGTTACAGTGCCCATGGTGACAGTGCTCATTGTGACAGTGCCCATGGTGACAGTGCTCATGGTGAAATTGCTCACGCTGATAGTGCTCATGGAGATAGTTCGCATGGTGACAGGGCCCATGTTGAAAGTGCCCATGGTGACAGTGCTCATAGTGGCACTGCCCATAATGACTGTGCTCATGCTGGCGTTGTACTTGGTTGGAGTTCCGATGGTGAAATTCCTCATGGTAGCACTGCCGATGATGATAGTGCTCATGGTGACAGTGTCCATGGTGACAGTGCCTATGGTGACAGTGCCCACGGTGATAGTGCCCACAGTGACAGTGCTCACTGTGACATTTCCTATGGTGACAGTGCTCAGGATGACAGTGCTCATGTTGATAGTGCCCACTGTGACAGTGCACACGGTGACAGTGCTCATGGTGACAGTGCCCTTGGTGATAGTGCTCATGGTGATAGTGCTCATGGTGACTTTTCGCATGGTGACAGTGCCCATGTTGAAAGTGCCCATGGTCAGCATACCCATGGTGACAGTGCCCATGGTGACAGTGCCCATGGTGACAGTGCTCATGTTGACATTGCCCATGGTGACCATTCCCATGGTCACCTTTGCCATGGTGATAGTGCTCATGGTGACAGTGCTCATGGTGACAGTGCACATGGTGACAATGCCCACACTGAAAGTGCTCACGGTGATAGTGCTCATGGTGATAATGCCCATTGTAATAGTGCTCATGGTGACAGTGCCCATGGTGATATTGCTCATGGTGACACTACCCATGGTGATAGTGCTCACGGTGATAGTGCTCATGGTGGCACTGCCCGTGATGATAGTGCTCATGGTGATAGTGCTCATGGTAATAGTGCTCATGGTGACACTACCCATGGTGACAGTGCCCATGGTGACACTGCCCATAGTGACATTTCCCATGGTGACAGTGCTCATAGTGAGAGTTCCCATGGTGACACTGCACATGGTGACAGTTCCCATGGTGACAGTGCTCACTGTGACAGTGCTCACTGTGGCAGTGCCAATGGTTACAGTGCGCATGGTGACTGTTCCGATGGTGACAGTTCCCATGGTGATAGTGCTCACCATGATAGTGCCCATGGTGACAGTTCCCATGGATACACTGCCCATGGTGACAGTTCTCATGGTGACAGTGCCCACTGTGATAGTGCTCATGGTGGCAGTCCGCATGGTGACAGTGGCCATGATGACAGTGCTCATGGTGGCAAGGCCCACGGTAACAGTGCTCATGGTGACAGTGTTCACGATGACAGTGCCCTTGGTGATAGTACCCATGGTAATAGTGCTCACTGTGACAGTGCCCATGGTGATAGTGCTCATGGTGATACTGCTCATGGTAATAGTGCTCATGGTGACACTGCCCATGGTGACAGTGCCCAAGGTGACACTGCCCATAATGACATTTCCCATGGTGACAGTGTTCATGGTGAGAGTTCCCATGGTGACAGTGCCCATGGTGACAGTGGCCATGTTGAAATTGCCCATGGTGACAGTGCTCACGGTGACAGTGCTCATGGTGATAGTGCTTACGGTGATAGTGCTCACGTTGACAGTGTCCTTGGTGATAGTGTTCATAGTAATATTGCTCATGGTGGTAGTCCTTATGGTGATAGTTCGCATGGTGACTGTGCCCATGTTGAAAGTGCCCATGGTGGCAGTGTTCATGGTGACACTGACCATGATGACTATGCTCATGCTGGTGCTATACATGGTTGGAGTTCCCATGGTGAAATTCCTTATGGTGGCACTGCCTATGATGATATTGTTCATGGTGACAGTGTCCACGGTGACAGTGCCTATGGTGACAGGGCACATGGTGACAGTGCCAATGGTGACATTGCTCATGGTGACAGTACCAACAGTGACAGTGCTCATGGTGACAGTGCTCATGGTGACAGTGCCCACGGTGACAATGTCCATGGTGACAGTTCTCACGGTGACACTTCCCATGGTGATAGTGCTCACGGTGATAGTTCTCATGGTGACATTGTCCACGGTGATAGTGCTCATGGTGACAGTGCCCTTGGTGATAGTGATCATGGTGATAGTGCTCATGTAGACATTTCCCATGGTGACAGTGCTCATGTTGACAGTCCCCATGGTGACTGTGCTCATGCTGGCGGTGTATATGGTTGGTGTTACAATGGTGAAATTCCTTATGGTGGCACTGCCCATGATTATAGTGCTCATGGTGACAGTTTCCATGGTGACAGCGCCCATGGTGACAGTGCCCATGGTGACAGTGCCCATGGTGATAGTGCTCATGGTGAGAGTTCCCATGGTGACAGTGCTCATCATGGCAGTGCCCATAGTGACTGTGCCCATGGTGACAGTTCCCATGGTGATAGGGCTCATGGTTACAGTGCTCATGGTGACAGTGAACACGGTGACAGTGCCCGCAGTGACAGTGCTCATGGTGATAGTGCTCATGCTTATAGTGCCCACGGTGATAGTAGTCATGGTGAAAGTGTTCACGGAGATAGTGCTCACGGTGACACTGCCCATGTTGATAGTGGTCACGGTGATAGTGCTCATGGTGACAGTTCCCATGGTTACAGGGCCCATGGTGACAGTTCTCATGGTGACAGTGCTCACGGTGATAGTTCTCACGGTGACAGTGTCCGTGGTGATAGTGCACATGGTGATAGTGCTCATGGTGATAGTGCTCATGGTGACACTGCCCATGGTGACTGTGCTCATGCTGGCGGTGTACATGGTTGGAGTTCCGATGGTGAAATTCCTCATGGTAGCACAGCCCATGATGATAGTGCTCATGGTGACAGTGTCCATGGTGACAGTGCCCATGGTGACATTTCCCATGGTGACAGTGTTCATGGTAAGAGTTTACATGGTGACAGTGCTCATGTTCACAGTGCCCATGGTGACAGTGTCCATGGCCAACAGTGCCCATGGTGACATTTTCCATGGTGACGGTTCCCAAGGTGACATTGTCCATGGTGACAGTGCCCATGGTTACAGTGCCCATGGTGAAAGTTCCCATGGTGACAGTGCTCAAGGTCACAATGCTCATGGTGACAGTGTCCATGTTGACAGTGCTCATGGTGACAGTGCTCACGGTGATAGTGCCCACAGTGGCAGTGCTCTAGGTGACAGTGCCCATGTTGAACAGTGCTCATGGTGACAGTGCCCACGGTGACAGAGCAAATGGTGAGAGTGCCCATGGTGACATTTCCCTTTGTGACAGTGCTTATGGTGACAGTGGCCATGGTGACACTGGCCATGGTGACAGTGCTCATGGTGAGAGTTCCCATGGTGACAGTGCTCATATTGACAGTGCCCATGGGGACAATGCTGATGGATACAGTGTCCATGGTGATAGTGCTCCTGGGGACAGTGTAGATGGTTACAGTGCCCATGGTGACATTTTCCACAGTGACAGTGTCCATGGTGAGAGTGCCCATGGAGACAGTGTCCATAGTGACAGTGCCCATGGTGACAGTGCTCATGGTGACACTTCCCATAGTGAACAGTGTCCAGGGTGACATTTCCCATGGAGACAGTGCTCCTGGTGAGAGTTCCCATGCTGACAGTGCTCACGTTGACAGTGCCCATGGTGACCGTTCCCATGTTGACACTTCCCATGGTGATAGTGCTCATGGTGACAGTGCTCATGGTGACAGTGCACATGGTGACATTGCCCACGGTGACAGTGCTCACTGTGATAGTGCTCATGGTGATAGTGCCCATGGTAATAGTGCTCATGGTGACAGTGCCCATGGTGATATTGCTCACCGTGACACTACCTATGGTGATAGTGCACACGGTCATAGTGCTCATGGTGACAGACCCGATGGTGACTATGCTCATGGTGACAGTGCTCATGGTGATAGTGCTCATGGTGACAGTTCGCATGGTGATAGGGCCCATGTTGAAAGTGCCCATGGGGACACTGCTCATGGTGACACTGCCCATGTTGACTGTGCTCACGCTGGCGGTGTACATGGATGGAGTTCCGATGGTGAAATTGCTCATGGTAGCACTGCCCATGATGATAGTGCTCATGGTGACAGTGTCCATGGTGACAGTGCCTATGGTGACAGTGCCCATTTTGATAGTGCTCAGGGTGATAGTGCCCACAGTGACAGTGCTCATGGTGACAGTTCCTATGGTGACAGTGCCCATGATGACAGTGCTCATGGTGACAGTGCCCTTGGTGATAGTACCCTTGTTAATAGTGCTCATGGTGACAGTGCGATGGTGATATTGCTCACAGTGACACTGCCCATGGTGATAGTGCTCACGGTGATAGTGCTCATGGTGACAGTTCCCATGGTGACAGTGCCCACAGTGACAGTGCTCATGGTGACATTGCCCATGGTGACAGTGCTCATGGTGACAGTTCGCATGGAGACAGTGCCCATGGTGACACTGCTCATGGTGACACAGCCCATGGTGACTGTGCTAAAGCTGGTGGTGTACACGGTTGAAGTTCTCATGGTGAAATTCCTCATGGTGGCACTGCCCATGATGATAGTGCCCATGGTGACATTTCCCATGGTGACAGTGCTCATGGTGAGAGTTCCCATGGTGACAGTGCTCATCTTGACAGTGCCCATGGTGACCATTCCCATGGTGACAGTTCACATGGTGATATTGCTCATGGTGACAGTGCACACGATGACAGTGCCCACGGTGACAGTGCTCACGGTGATAGTGCTCATGGTGATATTGCCCATGGTAATAGTGCTCACAGTCACAGTGCCCTTGGTGATATTGCTCACGGTGACCCTGCCCATGGTGATAGTGCTCACGGTGATAGTGCTCAGGGTGAAAGTCCCCATGGTTACAGTGCCCATGGTGACAGTGCTCATTGTGACAGTGCCCATGGTGACAGTGCTCATGGTGAAATTGCTCACGCTGATAGTGCTCATGGAGATAGTTCGCATGGTGACAGGGCCCATGTTGAAAGTGCCCATGGTGACAGTGCTCATAGTGGCACTGCCCATAATGACTGTGCTCATGCTGGCGTTGTACTTGGTTGGAGTTCCGATGGTGAAATTCCTCATGGTAGCACTGCCGATGATGATAGTGCTCATGGTGACAGTGTCCATGGTGACAGTGCCTATGGTGACAGTGCCCACGGTGATAGTGCCCACAGTGACAGTGCTCACTGTGACATTTCCTATGGTGACAGTGCTCAGGATGACAGTGCTCATGTTGATAGTGCCCACTGTGACAGTGCACACGGTGACAGTGCTCATGGTGACAGTGCCCTTGGTGATAGTGCTCATGGTGATAGTGCTCATGGTGACTTTTCGCATGGTGACAGTGCCCATGTTGAAAGTGCCCATGGTCAGCATACCCATGGTGACAGTGCCCATGGTGACAGTGCCCATGGTGACAGTGCTCATGTTGACATTGCCCATGGTGACCATTCCCATGGTCAACTTTGCCATGGTGATAGTGCTCATGGTGACAGTGCTCATGGTGACAGTGCACATGGTGACAATGCCCACACTGAAAGTGCTCACGGTGATAGTGCTCATGGTGATAATGCCCATTGTAATAGTGCTCATGGTGACAGTGCCCATGGTGATATTGCTCATGGTGACACTACCCATGGTGATAGTGCTCACGGTGATAGTGCTCATGGTGGCACTGCCCGTGATGATAGTGCTCATGGTGATAGTGCTCATGGTAATAGTGCTCATGGTGACACTACCCATGGTGACAGTGCCCATGGTGACACTGCCCATAGTGACATTTCCCATGGTGACAGTGCTCATAGTGAGAGTTCCCATGGTGACACTGCACATGGTGACAGTTCCCATGGTGACAGTGCTCACTGTGACAGTGCTCACTGTGGCAGTGCCAATGGTTACAGTGCGCATGGTGACTGTTCCGATGGTGACAGTTCCCATGGTGATAGTGCTCACCATGATAGTGCCCATGGTGACAGTTCCCATGGATACACTGCCCATGGTGACAGTTCTCATGGTGACAGTGCCCACTGTGATAGTGCTCATGGTGGCAGTCCGCATGGTGACAGTGGCCATGATGACAGTGCTCATGGTGGCAAGGCCCACGGTAACAGTGCTCATGGTGACAGTGTTCACGATGACAGTGCCCTTGGTGATAGTACCCATGGTAATAGTGCTCACTGTGACAGTGCCCATGGTGATAGTGCTCATGGTGATACTGCTCATGGTAATAGTGCTCATGGTGACACTGCCCATGGTGACAGTGCCCAAGGTGACACTGCCCATAATGACATTTCCCATGGTGACAGTGTTCATGGTGAGAGTTCCCATGGTGACAGTGCCCATGGTGACAGTGGCCATGTTGAAATTGCCCATGGTGACAGTGCTCACGGTGACAGTGCTCATGGTGATAGTGCTTACGGTGATAGTGCTCACGTTGACAGTGTCCTTGGTGATAGTGTTCATAGTAATATTGCTCATGGTGGTAGTCCTTATGGTGATAGTTCGCATGGTGACTGTGCCCATGTTGAAAGTGCCCATGGTGGCAGTGTTCATGGTGACACTGACCATGATGACTATGCTCATGCTGGTGCTATACATGGTTGGAGTTCCCATGGTGAAATTCCTTATGGTGGCACTGCCTATGATGATATTGTTCATGGTGACAGTGTCCACGGTGACAGTGCCTATGGTGACAGGGCACATGGTGACAGTGCCAATGGTGACATTGCTCATGGTGACAGTACCAACAGTGACAGTGCTCATGGTGACAGTGCTCATGGTGACAGTGCCCACGGTGACAATGTCCATGGTGACAGTTCTCACGGTGACACTTCCCATGGTGATAGTGCTCACGGTGATAGTTCTCATGGTGACATTGTCCACGGTGATAGTGCTCATGGTGACAGTGCCCTTGGTGATAGTGATCATGGTGATAGTGCTCATGTAGACATTTCCCATGGTGACAGTGCTCATGTTGACAGTCCCCATGGTGACTGTGCTCATGCTGGCGGTGTATATGGTTGGTGTTACAATGGTGAAATTCCTTATGGTGGCACTGCCCATGATTATAGTGCTCATGGTGACAGTTTCCATGGTGACAGCGCCCATGGTGACAGTGCCCATGGTGACAGTGCCCATGGTGATAGTGCTCATGGTGAGAGTTCCCATGGTGACAGTGCTCATCATGGCAGTGCCCATAGTGACTGTTCCCATGGTGACAGTTCCCATGGTGATAGGGCTCATGGTTACAGTGCTCATGGTGACAGTGAACACGGTGACAGTGCCCGCAGTGACAGTGCTCATGGTGATAGTGCTCATGATTATAGTGCCCACGGTGATAGTAGTCATGGTGAAAGTGTTCACGGAGATAGTGCTCACGGTGACACTGCCCATGTTGATAGTGGTCACGGTGATAGTGCTCATGGTGACAGTTCCCATGGTTACAGTGCCCATGGTGACAGTTCTCATGGTGACAGTGCTCACGGTGATAGTTCTCACGGTGACAGTGTCCGTGGTGATAGTGCACATGGTGATAGTGCTCATGGTGATAGTGCTCATGGTGACACTGCCCATGGTGACTGTGCTCATGCTGGCGGTGTACATGGTTGGAGTTCCGATGGTGAAATTCCTCATGGTAGCACAGCCCATGATGATAGTGCTCATGGTGACAGTGTCCATGGTGACAGTGCCCATGGTGACATTTCCCATGGTGACAGTGTTCATGGTAAGAGTTTACATGGTGACAGTGCTCATGTTCACAGTGCCCATGGTGACAGTGTCCATGGCCAACAGTGCCCATGGTGACATTTTCCATGGTGACGGTTCCCAAGGTGACATTGTCCATGGTGACAGTGCCCATGGTTACAGTGCCCATGGTGAAAGTTCCCATGGTGACAGTGCTCAAGGTCACAATGCTCATGGTGACAGTGTCCATGTTGACAGTGCTCATGGTGACAGTGCTCACGGTGATAGTGCCCACAGTGGCAGTGCTCTAGGTGACAGTGCCCATGTTGAACAGTGCTCATGGTGACAGTGCCCACGGTGACAGAGCAAATGGTGAGAGTGCCCATGGTGACATTTCCCTTTGTGACAGTGCTTATGGTGACAGTGGCCATGGTGACACTGGCCATGGTGACAGTGCTCATGGTGAGAGTTCCCATGGTGACAGTGCTCATATTGACAGTGCCCATGGGGACAATGCTGATGGATACAGTGTCCATGGTGATAGTGCTCCTGGGGACAGTGTAGATGGTTACAGTGCCCATGGTGACATTTTCCACAGTGACAGTGTCCATGGTGAGAGTGCCCATGGAGACAGTGTCCATAGTGACAGTGCCCATGGTGACAGTGCTCATGGTGACACTTCCCATAGTGAACAGTGTCCAGGGTGACATTTCCCATGGAGACAGTGCTCCTGGTGAGAGTTCCCATGCTGACAGTGCTCACGTTGACAGTGCCCATGGTGACCGTTCCCATGTTGACACTTCCCATGGTGATAGTGCTCATGGTGACAGTGCTCATGGTGACAGTGCACATGGTGACATTGCCCACGGTGACAGTGCTCACTGTGATAGTGCTCATGGTGATAGTGCCCATGGTAATAGTGCTCATGGTGACAGTGCCCATGGTGATATTGCTCACCGTGACACTACCTATGGTGATAGTGCACACGGTCATAGTGCTCATGGTGACAGACCCGATGGTGACTATGCTCATGGTGACAGTGCTCATGGTGATAGTGCTCATGGTGACAGTTCGCATGGTGATAGGGCCCATGTTGAAAGTGCCCATGGGGACACTGCTCATGGTGACACTGCCCATGTTGACTGTGCTCACGCTGGCGGTGTACATGGATGGAGTTCCGATGGTGAAATTGCTCATGGTAGCACTGCCCATGATGATAGTGCTCATGGTGACAGTGTCCATGGTGACAGTGCCTATGGTGACAGTGCCCATTTTGATAGTGCTCAGGGTGATAGTGCCCACAGTGACAGTGCTCACGGTGACAGTTCCTATGGTGACAGTGCCCATGATGACAGTGCTCATGGTGACAGTGCCCTTGGTGATAGTACCCTTGTTAATAGTGCTCACGGTGACAGTGCGATGGTGATATTGCTCACAGTGACACTGCCCATGGTGATAGTGCTCACGGTGATAGTGCTCATGGTGACAGTTCCCATGGTGACAGTGCCCACAGTGACAGTGCTCATGGTGACATTGCCCATGGTGACAGTGCTCATGGTGACAGTTCGCATGGAGACAGTGCCCATGGTGACACTGCTCATGGTGACACAGCCCATGGTGACTGTGCTAAAGCTGGTGGTGTACACGGTTGAAGTTCTCATGGTGAAATTCCTCATGGTGGCACTGCCCATGATGATAGTGCCCATGGTGACATTTCCCATGGTGACAGTGCTCATGGTGACAGTGCTCATCTTGACAGTGCCCATGGTGACCATTCCCATGGTGACAGTTCACATGGTGATAGTGCTCATGGTGACAGTGCACACTATGACAGTGCCCACGGTGACAGTGCTCACGGTGATAGTGCTCATGGTGATATTGCCCATGGTAATAGTGCTCACAGTCACAGTGCCCTTGGTGATATTGCTCACGGTGACCCTGCCCATGGTGATAGTGCTCACGGTGATAGTGCTCAGGGTGAACGTCCCCATGGTTACAGTGCCCATGGTGACAGTGCTCATTGTGACAGTGCCCATGGTGACAGTGCTCATGGTGAAATTGCTCACGCTGATAGTGCTCATGGAGATAGTTCGCATGGTGACAGGGCCCATGTTGAAAGTGCCCATGGTGACAGTGCTCATAGTGGCACTGCCCATAATGACTGTGCTCATGCTGGCGTTGTACTTGGTTGGAGTTCCGATGGTGAAATTCCTCATGGTAGCACTGCCGATGATGATAGTGCTCATGGTGACAGTGTCCATGGTGACAGTGCCTATGGTGACAGTGCCCACGGTGATAGTGCCCACAGTGACAGTGCTCACTGTGACATTTCCTATGGTGACAGTGCTCATGATGACAGTGCTCATGTTGATAGTGCCCACTGTGACAGTGCACACGGTGACAGTGCTCATGGTGACAGTGCCCTTGGTGATAGTGCTCATGGTGATAGTGCTCATGGTGACTTTTTGCATGGTGACAGTGCCCATGTTGAAAGTGCCCATGGTCAACATACCCATGGTGACAGTGCCCATGGTGACAGTGCCCATGGTGACAGTGCTCATGTTGACATTGCCCATGGTGACCATTCCCATGGTCACCTTTGCCATGGTGATAGTGCTCATGGTGACAGTGCTCATGGTGACAGTGCTCACGGTGATAGTGCTCACAGTGACTGTGCCCTTGGTGATAGTACCCATGGTAATAGCGCTCACTGTGACAGTTCCCATGGTGATATTTCTCACGGGACACTGCCCATGGTGATAGTGCTCACGGTGATAGTGCTCATGGTGACCGTTCCCATTGTTACAATGCCCATGGTGACAGTGCTCATGATGACATTGCCCACGGTGACAATGCTCATGGTGACAGTGCTCATGGTGATAGTGCTCACAGTGATAGTGCTTACGTTGACAGTGACCTTGGTGATAGTGCTCATGGTAATACTGCTCATGGTGATAGTGCTCATGGTGATACTGCCCATGGTGAAACTACCCATGGTGATTGTGCTCACGGTGATAGTGCTCATGGTGACAGTTCCCATGGTTACAGTGCCCATGATGACAGTGCTCATGGTGACAGTGCCCACGGTGACAGTGCTCACGGTGACAGTGCCCTTGGTGATACTGATCATGGTGATAGTGCTCATGGTGCCAGTTCGCATGGTGACTCTGCCCATGTTGAAAGTGCCCAGTGTGACAGTGCTCATGTTGACACTGCCCATGGTGACTGTGCTCCTCCTGGCGGTATACATGGTTGGAGTTCACATGGCGAAATTGTTATGGTGGCACCGCCCATGATGATAGTGCTCATGGTGACATTTGCCATGGTTACAGTGCTCATGGTGAGAGTTCCCATGGTGACAGTGTTCATGTTGACAGTGCCCACGGTGACAGTGCTCATGGTGAGAGTTCCCTTTGTGACAGTGCTCATCTTGAAAATGCCCATAGTGACCATTCCCATGGTGACAGTTCCCATGGTGATAGTGCATTCCGTGATAGTGCCCATGGTGACAGTTCCCATGGATACAGTGCCCATGGTGACAGTGCTCATGGTGACAGAGCCCACGGTGATACTGCTCATGGTGGCAGTTCTCATGGTGTCAGTGCCCATTATGACAGTGCTAATGGTGACAATGCCCACGGTTACAGTGCCCATGGTGACAGTTCCCATGGATACAGTGCCCATGGTGACAGTGCTCATGGTGACAGAGCCCAGGGTGATAGTGCTCATGGTGGCAGTTCTCATGGTGTCAGTGCCCATAATGACAGTGCTAATGGTGACAATGCCCACGGTGACAGTGCCCATGTTGACAGTTCCCATGGATACAGTGCCCATGTTGACAGTGCTCATTTTGACATTGCCCACGGTGACAGTGCTCATGGTGACAGTGCTCACAGTGACAATACCCTTGGTGATAGTGCCCATGGTAATAGGGCTCACGGTGACACTGCCCATGGTGATAGTGCTCATGGTGATAATGCTCATGGTAATAGTGCTCATAGTGACACTGCCCATGGTGACATTGCCCATGGTGACACTGACCATAGTGATATTTCCCATTGTCGCAGTGCTCATGGTGAGAGTTCCCATGGTGACAGTGCACATGTTGACAGTTCCCATGGCGACACTCCTCATGGTGACAGTGCTCACTGTGGCAGTGCCAATGGTTAAAGTGCTCATGGTGGCAGTGTCCATGGTGGCAGTTCCCAAAGTGACAGTCCACATGGTGACATTTCCCATGGTAACAGAGCTCATGATGACAGTGTCCATGGTGACAGTGCCCATGGTGACAATGGCCATGTTGAAAATACCTACGGTGACAGTGCTCATGGTGACAGTGCCCACGGTGACTATGCTCATGGTGACAGTGCTCACGGTGACAGTGCCCTCGGTGATAGAGCTCATGGTGGCATTTCGCATGGTGACAGTGCCCATGACGACAGTGCTCATGGTTACAATGCCCACGGAGACAGTGCTCATGGTGACAGTGCTCACGGTGAGAGTGTTCACGGTGATAATGCTCGCAGTGACAGTGCTCTTGATGATAGTGCTCATGGTTAAAGTTCTCATGGTGATAGTGCTCATGGTAACACTGACCATCGTGACTTTGCTCATGCCGGCAGTGTACATGGCTGGAGTCCCCATGGTGAAATTTCTTATGCTGGCAGTGCCCATGATGATAGTGCTCATGGTGACAGTGTCCATCGTGAGAGTGCCCATGGTGACAGTGCTCATGGTGACCCTGCCCATGGTGAGAGTTCCCATGGTGACATTTCCCATGTTGACAGTGCTCATGTTGACAGTGCACACGGTGACAGTGTTAATGGTGATATTGCTCACGGTGACGGTGCCCATGGTTATAGGGCTCACGTTGATAGTGCTCATGGTGACAGTTCCCATGGTGACAGTGCTCATGGTGACATTTCCCATGGTAACAGAACTCATGATGACAGTGTCCATGGTGACAGTGCCCACGGTGATATTTCCCATGGTTACAGTGTTCATGGTGATATTGCTCACTGTGACAGTGCCCATGGTTATAGTCCTCATGGTGATAGTGCTCATGGTGACAGTTCCCATGGTGACAGTGCCCACGGTGACAGTGCTCATGGTGACATTGCCCACGGTGACAGTTCTCATGGTGACAGTGCCCATGGTGACAGTGCTCATGTTGATAGTGCCCACGGTGACAGTGCTCATGGTGACACTGCTCACAATGACAGTGCCCTTGGTGATAGTGCCCATGGTAATAGGGCTCACGGTGACACTGCCCATGGTGATATTGTTCACGGTGACACTGCCCATGGTGATAGTGCTCACGGTGATAGTGCTCACGTTGACAGTGCCCTTGGGGATAGTGCTCATGGTAATACTGCTCATGGTGATAGTGCTCATGGCGATAGTTCGCATGGTGACAGTGCCCATGTTGATAGTGCCCATGGTGGCAGTGCTCATGGTGACACTGCCCATGGTGGCTGTGCTCATGCTGGCGGTGTCCATGGTTGGAGTTCCCATGGTGAAATTCCTTATGGTAGCACTGCCCATGATGATAGTGCTCATGGTGACAGTATCCATGGTGACAGTGTCTATGGCGACAGTGTCCATGGTGATAGTGCCCACAGTGACAGTGCTCATTGTGACAGTTTCTATGGTGACAGTACCCATGATGACAGTGCTCATGGTGACAATGCCCACAGTGACAGTGCTCACGGTGAGAGTGCTCACGTTGACAGTGCCCTTGGTGATAGTACGCATGGTCATATTGCTCACGGTGACAGTGCCCATGGTGATAGTGCTCATGGTGATAGTGATCATGGTGACACTGCCTATGGTGACAGTGCCCATGGTGACACTGCCCATAGTGATATTTGCCATGGTGACAATGCTCATGGTGAGAGTTCCTATGGTGACTGTGCTCATGTTGACAGTGCCCATGGTGACAGTGCCCACGGTGACAGTGTTCAAGGTGATAGTGCTCAACGTGATAGTTCCCATGGTAATAGTGCTGATGGTGACACTGCCCATGTTGATATTGCTCATGGTGACACTGCCCATGGTGATAGTGCTCACGGTGATAGTGCTCACGTTGACAGTGCCCTTGGGGATAGTGCTCATGGTAATACTGCTCATGGTGATACTGCTCATGGTAATAGTGCTCATGGTGACACTGCCCATGGTGACAGTGCCCAAGGTGACACTGCCCATAATGACATTTCCCATGGTGACAGTGTTCATGGTGAGAGTTCCCATGGTGACAGTGCCCATGGTGACAGTGGCCATGTTGAAATTGCCCATGGTGACAGTGCTCACGGTGACAGTGCTCATGGTGATAGTGCTTACGGTGATAGTGCTCACGTTGACAGTGTCCTTGGTGATAGTGTTCATAGTAATATTGCTCATGGTGGTAGTCCTTATGGTGATAGTTCGCATGGTGACTGTGCCCATGTTGAAAGTGCCCATGGTGGCAGTGTTCATGGTGACACTGACCATGATGACTATGCTCATGCTGGTGCTATACATGGTTGGAGTTCCCATGGTGAAATTCCTTATGGTGGCACTGCCTATGATGATATTGTTCATGGTGACAGTGTCCACGGTGACAGTGCCTATGGTGACAGGGCACATGGTGACAGTGCCAATGGTGACATTGCTCATGGTGACAGTACCAACAGTGACAGTGCTCATGGTGACAGTGCTCATGGTGACAGTGCCCACGGTGACAATGTCCATGGTGACAGTTCTCACGGTGACACTTCCCATGGTGATAGTGCTCACGGTGATAGTTCTCATGGTGACATTGTCCACGGTGATAGTGCTCATGGTGACAGTGCCCTTGGTGATAGTGATCATGGTGATAGTGCTCATGTAGACATTTCCCATGGTGACAGTGCTCATGTTGACAGTCCCCATGGTGACTGTGCTCATGCTGGCGGTGTATATGGTTGGTGTTACAATGGTGAAATTCCTTATGGTGGCACTGCCCATGATTATAGTGCTCATGGTGACAGTTTCCATGGTGACAGCGCCCATGGTGACAGTGCCCATGGTGACAGTGCCCATGGTGATAGTGCTCATGGTGAGAGTTCCCATGGTGACAGTGCTCATCATGGCAGTGCCCATAGTGACTGTTCCCATGGTGACAGTTCCCATGGTGATAGGGCTCATGGTTACAGTGCTCATGGTGACAGTGAACACGGTGACAGTGCCCGCAGTGACAGTGCTCATGGTGATAGTGCTCATGATTATAGTGCCCACGGTGATAGTAGTCATGGTGAAAGTGTTCACGGAGATAGTGCTCACGGTGACACTGCCCATGTTGATAGTGGTCACGGTGATAGTGCTCATGGTGACAGTTCCCATGGTTACAGGGCCCATGGTGACAGTTCTCATGGTGACAGTGCTCACGGTGATAGTTCTCACGGTGACAGTGTCCGTGGTGATAGTGCACATGGTGATAGTGCTCATGGTGATAGTGCTCATGGTGACACTGCCCATGGTGACTGTGCTCATGCTGGCGGTGTACATGGTTGGAGTTCCGATGGTGAAATTCCTCATGGTAGCACAGCCCATGATGATAGTGCTCATGGTGACAGTGTCCATGGTGACAGTGCCCATGGTGACATTTCCCATGGTGACAGTGTTCATGGTAAGAGTTTACATGGTGACAGTGCTCATGTTCACAGTGCCCATGGTGACAGTGTCCATGGCCAACAGTGCCCATGGTGACATTTTCCATGGTGACGGTTCCCAAGGTGACATTGTCCATGGTGACAGTGCCCATGGTTACAGTGCCCATGGTGAAAGTTCCCATGGTGACAGTGCTCAAGGTCACAATGCTCATGGTGACAGTGTCCATGTTGACAGTGCTCATGGTGACAGTGCTCACGGTGATAGTGCCCACAGTGGCAGTGCTCTAGGTGACAGTGCCCATGTTGAACAGTGCTCATGGTGACAGTGCCCACGGTGACAGAGCAAATGGTGAGAGTGCCCATGGTGACATTTCCCTTTGTGACAGTGCTTATGGTGACAGTGGCCATGGTGACACTGGCCATGGTGACAGTGCTCATGGTGAGAGTTCCCATGGTGACAGTGCTCATATTGACAGTGCCCATGGGGACAATGCTGATGGATACAGTGTCCATGGTGATAGTGCTCCTGGGGACAGTGTAGATGGTTACAGTGCCCATGGTGACATTTTCCACAGTGACAGTGTCCATGGTGAGAGTGCCCATGGAGACAGTGTCCATAGTGACAGTGCCCATGGTGACAGTGCTCATGGTGACACTTCCCATAGTGAACAGTGTCCAGGGTGACATTTCCCATGGAGACAGTGCTCCTGGTGAGAGTTCCCATGCTGACAGTGCTCACGTTGACAGTGCCCATGGTGACCGTTCCCATGTTGACACTTCCCATGGTGATAGTGCTCATGGTGACAGTGCTCATGGTGACAGTGCACATGGTGACATTGCCCACGGTGACAGTGCTCACTGTGATAGTGCTCATGGTGATAGTGCCCATGGTAATAGTGCTCATGGTGACAGTGCCCATGGTGATATTGCTCACCGTGACACTACCTATGGTGATAGTGCACACGGTCATAGTGCTCATGGTGACAGACCCGATGGTGACTATGCTCATGGTGACAGTGCTCATGGTGATAGTGCTCATGGTGACAGTTCGCATGGTGATAGGGCCCATGTTGAAAGTGCCCATGGGGACACTGCTCATGGTGACACTGCCCATGTTGACTGTGCTCACGCTGGCGGTGTACATGGATGGAGTTCCGATGGTGAAATTGCTCATGGTAGCACTGCCCATGATGATAGTGCTCATGGTGACAGTGTCCATGGTGACAGTGCCTATGGTGACAGTGCCCATTTTGATAGTGCTCAGGGTGATAGTGCCCACAGTGACAGTGCTCACGGTGACAGTTCCTATGGTGACAGTGCCCATGATGACAGTGCTCATGGTGACAGTGCCCTTGGTGATAGTACCCTTGTTAATAGTGCTCACGGTGACAGTGCGATGGTGATATTGCTCACAGTGACACTGCCCATGGTGATAGTGCTCACGGTGATAGTGCTCATGGTGACAGTTCCCATGGTGACAGTGCCCACAGTGACAGTGCTCATGGTGACATTGCCCATGGTGACAGTGCTCATGGTGACAGTTCGCATGGAGACAGTGCCCATGGTGACACTGCTCATGGTGACACAGCCCATGGTGACTGTGCTAAAGCTGGTGGTGTACACGGTTGAAGTTCTCATGGTGAAATTCCTCATGGTGGCACTGCCCATGATGATAGTGCCCATGGTGACATTTCCCATGGTGACAGTGCTCATGGTGACAGTGCTCATCTTGACAGTGCCCATGGTGACCATTCCCATGGTGACAGTTCACATGGTGATAGTGCTCATGGTGACAGTGCACACTATGACAGTGCCCACGGTGACAGTGCTCACGGTGATAGTGCTCATGGTGATATTGCCCATGGTAATAGTGCTCACAGTCACAGTGCCCTTGGTGATATTGCTCACGGTGACCCTGCCCATGGTGATAGTGCTCACGGTGATAGTGCTCAGGGTGAACGTCCCCATGGTTACAGTGCCCATGGTGACAGTGCTCATTGTGACAGTGCCCATGGTGACAGTGCTCATGGTGAAATTGCTCACGCTGATAGTGCTCATGGAGATAGTTCGCATGGTGACAGGGCCCATGTTGAAAGTGCCCATGGTGACAGTGCTCATAGTGGCACTGCCCATAATGACTGTGCTCATGCTGGCGTTGTACTTGGTTGGAGTTCTGATGGTGAAATTCCTCATGGTAGCACTGCCGATGATGATAGTGCTCATGGTGACAGTGTCCATGGTGACAGTGCCTATGGTGACAGTGCCCACGGTGATAGTGCCCATAGTGACAGTGCTCACTGTGACATTTCCTATGGTGACAGTGCTCATGATGACAGTGCTCATGTTGATAGTGCCCACTGTGACAGTGCACACGGTGACAGTGCTCATGGTGACAGTGCCCTTGGTGATAGTGCTCATGGTGATAGTGCTCATGGTGACTTTTTGCATGGTGACAGTGCCCATGTTGAAAGTGCCCATGGTCAACATACCCATGGTGACAGTGCCCATGGTGACAGTGCCCATGGTGACAGTGCTCATGTTGACATTGCCCATGGTGACCATTCCCATGGTCACCTTTGCCATGGTGATAGTGCTCATGGTGACAGTGCTCATGGTGACAGTGCTCACGGTGATAGTGCTCACAGTGACTGTGCCCTTGGTGATAGTACCCATGGTAATAGCGCTCACTGTGACAGTTCCCATGGTGATATTTCTCACGGGACACTGCCCATGGTGATAGTGCTCACGGTGATAGTGCTCATGGTGACCGTTCCCATTGTTACAATGCCCATGGTGACAGTGCTCATGATGACATTGCCCACGGTGACAATGCTCATGGTGACAGTGCTCATGGTGATAGTGCTCACAGTGATAGTGCTTACGTTGACAGTGACCTTGGTGATAGTGCTCATGGTAATACTGCTCATGGTGATAGTGCTCATGGTGATACTGCCCATGGTGAAACTACCCATGGTGATTGTGCTCACGGTGATAGTGCTCATGGTGACAGTTCCCATGGTTACAGTGCCCATGATGACAGTGCTCATGGTGACAGTGCCCACGGTGACAGTGCTCACGGTGACAGTGCCCTTGGTGATACTGATCATGGTGATAGTGCTCATGGTGCCAGTTCGCATGGTGACTCTGCCCATGTTGAAAGTGCCCAGTGTGACAGTGCTCATGTTGACACTGCCCATGGTGACTGTGCTCCTCCTGGCGGTATACATGGTTGGAGTTCACATGGCGAAATTGTTATGGTGGCACCGCCCATGATGATAGTGCTCATGGTGACATTTGCCATGGTTACAGTGCTCATGGTGAGAGTTCCCATGGTGACAGTGTTCATGTTGACAGTGCCCACGGTGACAGTGCTCATGGTGAGAGTTCCCTTTGTGACAGTGCTCATCTTGAAAATGCCCATAGTGACCATTCCCATGGTGACAGTTCCCATGGTGATAGTGCATTCCGTGATAGTGCCCATGGTGACAGTTCCCATGGATACAGTGCCCATGGTGACAGTGCTCATGGTGACAGAGCCCACGGTGATACTGCTCATGGTGGCAGTTCTCATGGTGTCAGTGCCCATTATGACAGTGCTAATGGTGACAATGCCCACGGTTACAGTGCCCATGGTGACAGTTCCCATGGATACAGTGCCCATGGTGACAGTGCTCATGGTGACAGAGCCCACGGTGATAGTGCTCATGGTGGCAGTTCTCATGGTGTCAGTGCCCATAATGACAGTGCTAATGGTGACAATGCCCACGGTGACAGTGCCCATGTTGACAGTTCCCATGGATACAGTGCCCATGTTGACAGTGCTCATTTTGACATTGCCCACGGTGACAGTGCTCATGGTGACAGTGCTCACAGTGACAATACCCTTGGTGATAGTGCCCATGGTAATAGGGCTCACGGTGACACTGCCCATGGTGATAGTGCTCATGGTGATAATGCTCATGGTAATAGTGCTCATAGTGACACTGCCCATGGTGACATTGCCCATGGTGACACTGACCATAGTGACATTTCCCATTGTCGCAGTGCTCATGGTGAGAGTTCCCATGGTGACAGTGCACATGTTGACAGTTCCCATGGCGACACTCCTCATGGTGACAGTGCTCACTGTGGCAGTGCCAATGGTTAAAGTGCTCATGGTGGCAGTGTCCATGGTGGCAGTTCCCAAAGTGACAGTCCACATGGTGACATTTCCCATGGTAACAGAGCTCATGATGACAGTGTCCATGGTGACAGTGCCCATGGTGACAATGGCCATGTTGAAAATACCTACGGTGACAGTGCTCATGGTGACAGTGCCCACGGTGACTATGCTCATGGTGACAGTGCTCACGGTGACAGTGCCCTCGGTGATAGAGCTCATGGTGGCATTTCACATGGTGACAGTGCCCATGACGACAGTGCTCATGGTTACAATGCCCACGGAGACAGTGCTCATGGTGACAGTGCTCACGGTGAGAGTGTTCACGGTGATAATGCTCGCAGTGACAGTGCTCTTGATGATAGTGCTCATGGTTAAAGTTCTCATGGTGATAGTGCTCATGGTAACACTGACCATCGTGACTTTGCTCATGCCGGCAGTGTACATGGCTGGAGTCCCCATGGTGAAATTTCTTATGCTGGCAGTGCCCATGATGATAGTGCTCATGGTGACAGTGTCCATCGTGAGAGTGCCCATGGTGACAGTGCTCATGGTGACCCTGCCCATGGTGAGAGTTCCCATGGTGACATTTCCTATGTTGACAGTGCTCATGTTGACAGTGCACACGGTGACAGTGTTAATGGTGATATTGCTCACGGTGACGGTGCCCATGGTTATAGGGCTCACGTTGATAGTGCTCATGGTGACAGTTCCCATGGTGACAGTGCTCATGGTGACATTTCCCATGGTAACAGAACTCATGATGACAGTGTCCATGGTGACAGTGCCCACGGTGATATTTCCCATGGTTACAGTGTTCATGGTGATATTGCTCACTGTGACAGTGCCCATGGTTATAGTCCTCATGGTGATAGTGCTCATGGTGACAGTTCCCATGGTGACAGTGCCCACGGTGACAGTGCTCATGGTGACATTGCCCACGGTGACAGTTCTCATGGTGACAGTGCCCATGGTGACAGTGCTCATGTTGATAGTGCCCACGGTGACAGTGCTCATGGTGACACTGCTCACAATGACAGTGCCCTTGGTGATAGTGCCCATGGTAATAGGGCTCACGGTGACACTGCCCATGGTGATATTGTTCACGGTGACACTGCCCATGGTGATAGTGCTCACGGTGATAGTGCTCACGTTGACAGTGCCCTTGGGGATAGTGCTCATGGTAATACTGCTCATGGTGATAGTGCTCATGGCGATAGTTCGCATGGTGACAGTGCCCATGTTGATAGTGCCCATGGTGGCAGTGCTCATGGTGACACTGCCCATGGTGGCTGTGCTCATGCTGGCGGTGTCCATGGTTGGAGTTCCCATGGTGAAATTCCTTATGGTAGCACTGCCCATGATGATAGTGCTCATGGTGACAGTATCCATGGTGACAGTGTCTATGGCGACAGT
Organism: Balaenoptera ricei; assembly: GCF_028023285.1. NCBI lineage: Eukaryota > Metazoa > Chordata > Mammalia > Artiodactyla > Balaenopteridae > Balaenoptera > Balaenoptera ricei. Next base: position 103,990,210 of record NC_082654.1, read on the forward strand.
GTCCATGGTGATAGTGCCCACAGTGACAGTGCTCATTGTGACAGTTTCTATGGTGACAGTACCCATGATGACAGTGCTCATGGTGACAATGCCCACAGTGACAGTGCTCACGGTGAGAGTGCTCACGTTGACAGTGCCCTTGGTGATAGTACGCATGGTCATATTGCTCACGGTGACAGTGCCCATGGTGATAGTGCTCATGGTGATAGTGCTCATGGTAATAGTGATCATGGTGACACTGCCTATGGTGACAGTGCCCATGGTGACACTGCCCATAGTGATATTTGCCATGGTGACAATGCTCATGGTGAGAGTTCCTATGGTGACTGTGCTCATGTTGACAGTGCCCATGGTGACAGTGCCCACGGTGACAGTGTTCAAGGTGATAGTGCTCAACGTGATAGTTCCCATGGTAATAGTGCTGATGGTGACACTGCCCATGTTGATATTGCTCATGGTGACACTGCCCATGGTGATAGTGCTCACGGTGATAGTGCTCACGGTGACAGTGCCCTTGGTGACAGTGCCCTTGGTGATAGTGCTCATGGTGATAGTGCTCATGGTGACTTTTCGCATGGTGACAGTGCCCATGTTGAAAGTGCCCATGGTCAGCATACCCATGGTGACAGTGCCCATGGTAACAGTGCCCATGGTGACAGTGCTCATGTTGACATTGCCCATGGTGACCATTCCCATGGTCACCTTTGCCATGGTGATAGTGCTCATGGTGACAGTGCTCATGGTGACAGTGCACATGGTGACAATGCCCACACTGAAAGTGCTCACGGTGATAGTGCTCATGGTGATAATGCCCATTGTAATAGTGCTCATGGTGACAGTGCCCATGGTGATATTGCTCATGGTGACACTGCCCATGGTGATAGTGCTCACGGTGATAGTGCTCATGGTGACACTGCCCGTGATGATAGTGCTCATGGTGATAGTGCTCATGGTAATAGTGCTCATGGTGACACTACCCATGGTGACAGTGCCCATGGTGACACTGCCCATAGTGACATTTCCCATGGTGACAGTGCTCATAGTGAGAGTTCCCATGGTGACACTGCACATGGTGACAGTTCTCATGGTGACAGTGCTCACTGTGACAGTGCTCACTGTGGCAGTGCCAATGGTTACAGTGCGCATGGTGACTGTTCCGATGGTGACAGTTCCCATGGTGATAGTGCTCACCGTGATAGTGCCCATGGTGACAGTTCCCATGGATACACTGCCCATGGTGACAGTTCTCATGGTGACAGTGCCCACTGTGATAGTGCTCATGGTGGCAGTTCGCATGGTGACAGTGGCCATGATGACAGAGCTCATGGTGGCAAGGCCCACGGTAACAGTGCTCATGGTGACAGTGTTCACGATGACAGTGCCCTTGGTGATAGTACCCATGGTAATAGTGCTCACTGTGACAGTGCCCATGGTGATAGTGCTCAGGGTGATAGTGCTCATGGTAATAGTGCTCATGGTGACACTGCCCATTGTGACAGTGCCCATGGTGACACTGCCCATAATAACATTTCCCATGGTGACAGTGTTCATGGTGAGAGTTCCCATGGTGACAGTGCCCATGGTGACAGTGGCCATGTTGAAATTGCCCATGGTGACAGTGCACACCGTGACAGTGCCCATGGTGACAGTGCTCACGGTGACAGCGCTCATGGTGATAGTGCTTACGGCGATAGTGCTCACGTTGACAGTGTCCTTGGTGATAGTGTTCATAGTAATATTGCTCATGGTGGTAGTCCTTATGGTGATAGTTCGCATGGTGACTGTGCCCATGTTGAAAGTGCCCATGGTGGCAGTGTTCATGGTGACACTGACCATGGTGACTATGCTCATGCTGGTGCTATACATGGTTGGAGTTCCCATGGTGAAATTCCTTATGGTGGCACTACCTATGATGATATTGTTCATGGTGACAGTGTCCACGGTGACAGTGCCTATGGTGACAGGGCACATGGTGACAGTGCCAACGGTGACATTGCTCATGGTGACAGTGCCAACAGTGACAGTGCTCATGGTGACAGTGCCCACGGTGACAATGTCCATGGTGACAGTGCTCACGGTGACACTTCCCATGGTGATAGTGCTCACGGTGATAGTTCTCATGGTGACATTGTCCACGGTGATAGTGCTCATGGTGACAGTGCCCTTGGTGATAGTGATCATGGTGATAGTGCTCATGTAGACATTTCCCATGGTGACAGTGCTCATGTTGACAGTCCCCATGGTGACTGTGCTCATGCTGGCGGTGTATATGGTTGGAGTTACAATGGTGAAATTCCTTATGGTGGCACTGCCCATGATTATAGTGCTCATGGTGACAGTTTCCATGGTGACAGCGCCCATGGTGACAGTGCCCATGGTGACATTTCCCATGGTGATAGTGCTCATGGTGAGAGTTCCCATGGTGACAGTGCTCATCATGGCAGTGCCCATAGTGACCGTTCCCATGGTGAGAGTTCCCATGGTGATAGGGCTCATGGTTACAGTGCTCATGGTGACAGTGAACACGGTGACAGTGCCCGTAGTGACAGTGCTCATGGTGATAGTGCTCATGCTTATAGTGCCCACGGTGATAGTAGTCATGGTGAAAGTGTTCACGGAGATAGTGCACACGGTGATAGTGCTCAGGGTGACAGTGCCCTGGGTGAGAGTGCCCATGTTAACAGTGTCCCTGGTGACCGTTCTCATGGTGACAGTGCTCATGATGACAGTGCCCACGGTGGCAGTGCCAATGGTTGCAGTGCTCATGGTGGCAGTATCCGTGCTGGCAGTTCGTAAGAGGACAGTGCTCATGGTGACAGTTCCCATGGTAATAAAGCTCATGATGACAGTGTCCTTTGTGATAGTGCCCATGGAGACAGTGCCCATGGTGACACAGACCCTGGTGACTGTGCTCATGCTGGTGGTGTACATGGTTGGAGTTTCCATGGTGAAATTACTCATGGTGGTACTGCTCATAATGATAGTGCTCATGGTGATAGTGTCCATGATGACAGTGTCCACGGTTACAGTGCTCATGGTGACACTGCCCATGGTGACAGTGCACACGGTGACAGTGCCCACAGTGACAGTGCTCACGGTGATAGTGCTAATGGTGATAGTGCCCATGGTAATAGTGCTCACCATGAAAGTTCCCATGGTGCTATTGCTCATGGTGACAATGCCAATGCTGTTAGTGCTCACGGTGATAGTGCTCATGGTGACAGTTCCCATGGTGACAGAGCCCATGGTGACGGAGCTCATGGTGACAGTGCCCACGGTGACAGTGCCCATGGTGACAGTGCTCACGGTGATTGTGCTCACAGTGATACTGCTCATGGTGAAAGTGCCTTTTGTGATAGTGCTCATGGTGATAGTGCTCGTAGTGATAGTGCTCATGGTGACAGTCCGCATGGTGACAGTGCCCATGTTGAAATTGCCCATGGTGACAGTGTTCATGGTGACAATGCCCATGGTGACTGTGCTCATGCTGGCAGTGTACATGGTTGGAGTTCCCATGGTGAAATTCCTCATGGTGGCCCTGCCCATGATGATAGTGCTCATGGTGACATTTCCTATGGTGACAGTGTTCATGGTAAGAGTTACCATGGTGACAGTGCTCATGTTCACAGTGCCCATGGTGACAGTGTCCATTGTGAACAGTGCCCATGGTGAGAGGGCCCATGGTGACAGTGCTCATGATGAGAGTTCCCATGTTGACAGTGCCCATGGTGACAGTGCCCATGGTGACAGTGCCCATTATGATAGTGCTCCCGGTGACAGTGTCCCTGGTGATAGTGCTCATGGAGATAGTGCTCATGGTGACAGTGCCCTCGGTGACAGTGATCACGGTGATAGTGCTCATGGTGATTGTGCCCATGGTAATAGTGCTCACGGTGACAGTGCCCATGGTGATATTGCTCACGGTGACCCGGTCCATGGTGATAGTACTCACGGTGATGCTGCTCATGGTGACAGTTCCCATGGTGACAGTGCCCATGGTGACAGTGCGCATGGTGACAGTGCCCACGGTGACAGTGCTCAGGGTGATAGTGCTCACAGTGATAGTGCTCACGGTGACAGTGCTCTGGCTGATAGTGCCCATGGTGACAGTGTCCCTGGTGACCGTTCTCATGGTGACAGTGCTCATGATGACAGTGCCCACGTTGGCAGTGCCAATGGTTACAGTGGTCATGGTGGCAGTGTCCGTGCTGGCAGTTCGTAAGAGGACAGTGCTCATGGTGACAGTTCCCATGGTAATAGAGCTCATGATGACAGTGTCCTTTGTAATAGTGCCCATGGTGACAGTGCCCATGGTGACACAGCCCTTGGTGACTGTGCTCATGCTGGCAGTGTACATGGTTGGAGTTTCCATGGTGAAATTACTCATGGTGGTACTGCTCATGATGATAGTGCTCATGGTGACAGTGTCCATGATGACAGTGTCCACGGTTACAGTGCTCATGGTGACACTGCCCATGGTGACAGTGCACACGGTGACAGTGCCCACGGTGACAGTGCTCACGGTGATAGTGCTAATGTTGATAGTGCCCATGGTAATAGTGCTCACCATGAAAGTTCCCATGGTGCTATTGCTCACGGTGACACTGCCAATGCTGTTAGTGCTCACGGTGATAGTGCTCAATGGTGACAGTTCCCATGGTGACAGAGCCCATGGTGACAGAGCTCATGGTGACAGTGCCCACGGTGACAGTGCTCACGGTGATGGTGCTCACAGTGATACTACTCATGGTGAAAGTGCCTTTTGTAATAGTGCTCATGGTGATAGTGCTCATGGTGATAGTGCTCATGATGGCACTGCCAATGGTCACAGTGCTCATGGTGGCAGTTTCCATGGTTGCAGTTACCATCTTGAAAGTTCTCATGGTGGCAGTTCCCATGATGACAGTGCTTACGGTGACAGTGCTCATAGTGACTGTTCTCACGGTGAGAGTGCTCGAGGTGATATTTCTCACTGTGAGAGTGCTCATGATGAAAGTGCTCATGGTGAGAGTGCTCACGGTATCAGTGCTCACTGTGACAGTCCTGGAGATGATAGTACTCATGGTGACACATCCCATGATGACAATGCTCCTGGTGACAATGATCATGGTGAGAGTGCTCACGGTGACAGTGCTCATGGTGGCAGTGTCCATGGTGACAGTGCTCATGGTGGCAGTTCCCATATTGATGGTGCTCATGTTGACAGTGCTCATGGTGACATTGCCCATGATGACACTTCCAATGTTGACAGTGTACATGGGGACAATGCTCATGGAAAGAGTGTCCATGGTGATAGTGCTCCTGGTGACAGTGCCCATGGTGACAGTGCCCATGGTGAAAGTTCCCATGGTGACAGTACCCACGGTGACAGTGCTCATGGTGATATTGCCCATGGTGACAGTGCTCATGGTGACAGTGCTCACGGTGATTGTGCTCACAGTGATAGTGCTCATGGTGACAGTGCCCTTTGTGATAGTGTTCATGGTGATAATGCTCATAGTGATAGTGCTCATGGTGACAGTACGCATGGTGACAGAGCCCATGGTGACAGTGCTCATGGTGACTGTGCTCATGCTGGCGGTGTACACGGTTGGAGTTCCAATGGTGAAATTCTTTATGGTGGCCCTGCCCATGATGATAGGGCTCATGGTGACAGTGTCCATGGTGACAGTGCCCATTGTGACAGTGCCCATAGTGTCATTTCCCATGGTGACAGTGCCCATGCTGACATTTCCCATGGTGACAGTGCTCATGGTGAGAGTTTCCATGGTGACAGTGCTCATGTTGACAGTGCCCACGGTGCCAGTGCTCATGGTGAGAATTCCCATGGTGACAGGGCTCATCTTGACAGTTCCCATGGATACACTGCCAATGGTGACAGTGCTCATGGTGACAGTGCCCACTGTGATAGTGCTCATGGAGGCAGTTCGCATGGTGACAGTGACCATGATGACAGTGCTCATGGTGACAGTGCCCACGGTGATAGTGCTCATGGTGACAATGCTCACAGTGACAGTGCCCTTGGTGATAGTACCCATGGTAAGAATTCTCATGGTGACAGTACCCATGGTGATAGTTCTCATGGTGATAGTGCTGATGGTAATAGTGCTCATGGTGACACTGCCCTTGGTGACAGTGCCCATGGTGACACTGCCAATAGTGACATTTACCATGGTGACAGTGCTCATGGTGAGAATTCCCATGGTGACAGTGCACATGGTGAAAATATCCATGGTGACAGTGCCCATGGTGACAGTGCCCATGGTGACATTTCCCATGGTGACAGTGTTCATGGTAAGAGTTACCATGGTGAGAGTGCTCATGTTCACAGTGCCCATGGTGACAGTTTCCATGGTCAACAGTGCCCATGGTGAGAGTGCCCATGCTGACAGTGCCCATGGTGACAGTGCCCATGGTGACAGTACTCATGGTGACACTTCCCATGATGACAATGCTCCTGGTGACAATGATCATGGTGACAGTGCTCACGGTGACAGTGCTCATGGTGGCAGTTCCCATATTGACGGTGCTCATGGTGATAGTTCTCATGGTGACAGTGCCCATGATGACAGTTCCAATGTTGACAGTGTACATGGGGACAATGCTCATGGAAAGAGTGTCCATGGTCATAGTGCTCCTGGTGACAGTGTCCATGGTTACAGTGCCCATGGTGACATTTCCCATGGTGACGGTTCCCAAGGTGACATTGTCCATGGTGACAGTGCCCATGGTTACAGTGCCCATGGTGAAAGTTCCCATGGTGACAGTGCTCAAGGTCACAATGCTCATGGTGACAGTGTCCATGGTGACAGTGCTCATGGTGACAGTGCTCACGGTGATAGTGCCCACAGTGGCAGTGCTCTAGGTGACAGTGCCCATGTTGAACAGTGCTCATGGTGACAGTGCTTATGGTGACAGTGCCCACGGTGACAGAGCAAATGGTGAGAGTGCCCATGGTGACATTTCCCTTTGTGACAGTGCTTATGGTGACAGTGGCCATGGTGACACTGGCCATGGTGACAGTGCTCATGGTGAGAGTTCCCATGGTGACAGTGCTCATATTGACAGTGCCCATGGGGACAATGCTGATGGATACAGTGTCCATGGTGATAGTGCTCCTGGGGACAGTGTAGATGGTTACAGTGCCCATGGTGACATTTTCCACAGTGACAGTGTCCATGGTGAGAGTGCCCATGGAGACAGTGTCCATAGTGACAGTGCCCATGGTGACAGTGCTCATGGTGACACTTCCCATAGTGAACAGTGTCCAGGGTGACATTTCCCATGGAGACAGTGCTCCTGGTGAGAGTTCCCATGCTGACAGTGCTCACGTTGATAGTGCCCATGGTGACCGTTCCCATGTTGACACTTCCCATGGTGATAGTGCTCATGGTGACAGTGCTCATGGTGACAGTGCACATGGTGACATTGCCCACGGTGACAGTGCTCACTGTGATAGTGCTCATGGTGATAGTGCCCATGGTAATAGTGCTCATGGTGACAGTGCCCATGGTGATATTGCTCACCGTGACACTACCTATGGTGATAGTGCACACGGTCATAGTGCTCATGGTGACAGACCCGATGGTGACTATGCTCATGGTGACAGTGCTCATGGTGATAGTGCTCATGGTGACAGTTCGCATGGTGATAGGGCCCATGTTGAAAGTGCCCATGGGGACACTGCTCATGGTGACACTGCCCATGTTGACTGTGCTCACGCTGGCGGTGTACAAGGATGGAGTTCCGATGGTGAAATTGCTCATGGTAGCACTGCCCATGATGATAGTGCTCATGGTGACAGTGTCCATGGTGACAGTGCCTATGGTGACAGTGCCCATTTTGATAGTGCTCAGGGTGATAGTGCCCACAGTGACAGTGCTCATGGTGACAGTTCCTATGGTGACAGTGCCCATGATGACAGTGCTCATGGTGACAGTGCCCTTGGTGATAGTACCCTTGTTAATAGTGCTCATGGTGACAGTGCGATGGTGATATTGCTCACAGTGACACTGCCCATGGTGATAGTGCTCACGGTGATAGTGCTCATGGTGACAGTTCCCATGGTGACAGTGCCCACAGTGACAGTGCTCATGGTGACATTGCCCATGGTGACAGTGCTCATGGTGACAGTTCGCATGGAGACAGTGCCCATGGTGACACTGCTCATGGTGACACAGCCCATGGTGACTGTGCTAAAGCTGGTGGTGTACACGGTTGAAGTTCTCATGGTGAAATTCCTCATGGTGGCACTGCCCATGATGATAGTGCCCATGGTGACATTTCCCATGGTGACAGTGCTCATGGTGAGAGTTCCCATGGTGACAGTGCTCATCTTGACAGTGCCCATGGTGACCATTCCCATGGTGACAGTTCACATGGTGATAGTGCTCATGGTGACAGTGCACACGATGACAGTGCCCACGGTGACAGTGCTCACGGTGATAGTGCTCATGGTGATATTGCCCATGGTAATAGTGCTCACAGTCACAGTGCCCTTGGTGATATTGCTCACGGTGACCCTGCCCATGGTGATAGTGCTCACGGTGATAGTGCTCAGGGTGAAAGTCCCCATGGTTACAGTGCCCATGGTGACAGTGCTCATTGTGACAGTGCCCATGGTGACAGTGCTCATGGTGAAATTGCTCACGCTGATAGTGCTCATGGAGATAGTTCGCATGGTGACAGGGCCCATGTTGAAAGTGCCCATGGTGACAGTGCTCATAGTGGCACTGCCCATAATGACTGTGCTCATGCTGGCGTTGTACTTGGTTGGAGTTCCGATGGTGAAATTCCTCATGGTAGCACTGCCGATGATGATAGTGCTCATGGTGACAGTGTCCATGGTGACAGTGCCTATGGTGACAGTGCCCACGGTGATAGTGCCCACAGTGACAGTGCTCACTGTGACATTTCCTATGGTGACAGTGCTCAGGATGACAGTGCTCATGTTGATAGTGCCCACTGTGACAGTGCACACGGTGACAGTGCTCATGGTGACAGTGCCCTTGGTGATAGTGCACACGGTCATAGTGCTCATGGTGACAGACCCGATGGTGACTATGCTCATGGTGACAGTGCTCATGGTGATAGTGCTCATGGTGACAGTTCGCATGGTGATAGGGCCCATGTTGAAAGTGCCCATGGGGACACTGCTCATGGTGACACTGCCCATGTTGACTGTGCTCACGCTGGCGGTGTACAAGGATGGAGTTCCGATGGTGAAATTGCTCATGGTAGCACTGCCCATGATGATAGTGCTCATGGTGACAGTGTCCATGGTGACAGTGCCTATGGTGACAGTGCCCATTTTGATAGTGCTCAGGGTGATAGTGCCCACAGTGACAGTGCTCATGGTGACAGTTCCTATGGTGACAGTGCCCATGATGACAGTGCTCATGGTGACAGTGCCCTTGGTGATAGTACCCTTGTTAATAGTGCTCATGGTGACAGTGCGATGGTGATATTGCTCACAGTGACACTGCCCATGGTGATAGTGCTCACGGTGATAGTGCTCATGGTGACAGTTCCCATGGTGACAGTGCCCACAGTGACAGTGCTCATGGTGACATTGCCCATGGTGACAGTGCTCATGGTGACAGTTCGCATGGAGACAGTGCCCATGGTGACACTGCTCATGGTGACACAGCCCATGGTGACTGTGCTAAAGCTGGTGGTGTACACGGTTGAAGTTCTCATGGTGAAATTCCTCATGGTGGCACTGCCCATGATGATAGTGCCCATGGTGACATTTCCCATGGTGACAGTGCTCATGGTGAGAGTTCCCATGGTGACAGTGCTCATCTTGACAGTGCCCATGGTGACCATTCCCATGGTGACAGTTCACATGGTGATAGTGCTCATGGTGACAGTGCACACGATGACAGTGCCCACGGTGACAGTGCTCACGGTGATAGTGCTCATGGTGATATTGCCCATGGTAATAGTGCTCACAGTCACAGTGCCCTTGGTGATATTGCTCACGGTGACCCTGCCCATGGTGATAGTGCTCACGGTGATAGTGCTCAGGGTGAAAGTCCCCATGGTTACAGTGCCCATGGTGACAGTGCTCATTGTGACAGTGCCCATGGTGACAGTGCTCATGGTGAAATTGCTCACGCTGATAGTGCTCATGGAGATAGTTCGCATGGTGACAGGGCCCATGTTGAAAGTGCCCATGGTGACAGTGCTCATAGTGGCACTGCCCATAATGACTGTGCTCATGCTGGCGTTGTACTTGGTTGGAGTTCCGATGGTGAAATTCCTCATGGTAGCACTGCCGATGATGATAGTGCTCATGGTTACAGGGCCCATGGTGACAGTTCTCATGGTGACAGTGCTCACGGTGATAGTTCTCACGGTGACAGTGTCCGTGGTGATAGTGCACATGGTGATAGTGCTCATGGTGATAGTGCTCATGGTGACACTGCCCATGGTGACTGTGCTCATGCTGGCGGTGTACATGGTTGGAGTTCCGATGGTGAAATTCCTCATGGTAGCACAGCCCATGATGATAGTGCTCATGGTGACAGTGTCCATGGTGACAGTGCCCATGGTGACATTTCCCATGGTGACAGTGTTCATGGTAAGAGTTTACATGGTGACAGTGCTCATGTTCACAGTGCCCATGGTGACAGTGTCCATGGCCAGCAGTGCCCATGGTGACATTTTCCATGGTGACGGTTCCCAAGGTGACATTGTCCATGGTGACAGTGCCCATGGTTACAGTGCCCATGGTGAAAGTTCCCATGGTGACAGTGCTCAAGGTCACAATGCTCATGGTGACAGTGTCCATGGTGACAGTGCTCATGGTGACAGTGCTCACGGTGATAGTGCCCACAGTGGCAGTGCTCTAGGTGACAGTGCCCATGTTGAACAGTGCTCATGGTGACAGTGCTTATGGTGACAGTGCCCACGGTGACAGAGCAAATGGTGAGAGTGCCCATGGTGACATTTCCCTTTGTGACAGTGCTTATGGTGACAGTGGCCATGGTGACACTGGCCATGGTGACAGTGCTCATGGTGAGAGTTCCCATGGTGACAGTGCTCATATTGACAGTGCCCATGGGGACAATGCTGATGGATACAGTGTCCATGGTGATAGTGCTCCTGGGGACAGTGTAGATGGTTACAGTGCCCATGGTGACATTTTCCACAGTGACAGTGTCCATGGTGAGAGTGCCCATGGAGACAGTGTCCATAGTGACAGTGCCCATGGTGACAGTGCTCATGGTGACACTTCCCATAGTGAACAGTGTCCAGGGTGACATTTCCCATGGAGACAGTGCTCCTGGTGAGAGTTCCCATGCTGACAGTGCTCACGTTGACAGTGCCCATGGTGACCGTTCCCATGTTGACACTTCCCATGGTGATAGTGCTCATGGTGACAGTGCTCATGGTGACAGTGCACATGGTGACATTGCCCACGGTGACAGTGCTCACTGTGATAGTGCTCATGGTGATAGTGCCCATGGTAATAGTGCTCATGGTGACAGTGCCCATGGTGATATTGCTCACCGTGACACTACCTATGGTGATAGTGCACACGGTCATAGTGCTCATGGTGACAGACCCGATGGTGACTATGCTCATGGTGACAGTGCTCATGGTGATAGTGCTCATGGTGACAGTTCGCATGGTGATAGGGCCCATGTTGAAAGTGCCCATGGGGACACTGCTCATGGTGACACTGCCCATGTTGACTGTGCTCACGCTGGCGGTGTACATGGATGGAGTTCCGATGGTGAAATTGCTCATGGTAGCACTGCCCATGATGATAGTGCTCATGGTGACAGTGTCCATGGTGACAGTGCCTATGGTGACAGTGCCCATTTTGATAGTGCTCAGGGTGATAGTGCCCACAGTGACAGTGCTCATGGTGACAGTTCCTATGGTGACAGTGCCCATGATGACAGTGCTCATGGTGACAGTGCCCTTGGTGATAGTACCCTTGTTAATAGTGCTCATGGTGACAGTGCGATGGTGATATTGCTCACAGTGACACTGCCCATGGTGATAGTGCTCACGGTGATAGTGCTCATGGTGACAGTTCCCATGGTGACAGTGCCCACAGTGACAGTGCTCATGGTGACATTGCCCATGGTGACAGTGCTCATGGTGACAGTTCGCATGGAGACAGTGCCCATGGTGACACTGCTCATGGTGACACAGCCCATGGTGACTGTGCTAAAGCTGGTGGTGTACACGGTTGAAGTTCTCATGGTGAAATTCCTCATGGTGGCACTGCCCATGATGATAGTGCCCATGGTGACATTTCCCATGGTGACAGTGCTCATGGTGAGAGTTCCCATGGTGACAGTGCTCATCTTGACAGTGCCCATGGTGACCATTCCTATGGAGACAGTTCACATGGTGATAGTGCTCATGGTGACAGTGCACACGATGACAGTGCCCATGGTAACAGTGCTCACGGTGATAGTGCTCATGGTGATATTGCCCATGGTAATAGTGCTCACAGTCACAGTGCCCTTGGTGATATTGCTCACGGTGACCCTGCCCATGGTGATAGTGCTCACGGTGATAGTGCTCAGGGTGAAAGTCCCCATGGTTACAGTGCCCATGGTGACAGTGCTCATTGTGACAGTGCCCATGGTGACAGTGCTCATGGTGAAATTGCTCACGCTGATAGTGCTCATGGAGATAGTTCGCATGGTGACAGGGCCCATGTTGAAAGTGCCCATGGTGACAGTGCTCATAGTGGCACTGCCCATAATGACTGTGCTCATGCTGGCGTTGTACTTGGTTGGAGTTCCGATGGTGAAATTCCTCATGGTAGCACTGCCGATGATGATAGTGCTCATGGTGACAGTGTCCATGGTGACAGTGCCTATGGTGACAGTGCCCACGGTGATAGTGCCCACAGTGACAGTGCTCACTGTGACATTTCCTATGGTGACAGTGCTCAGGATGACAGTGCTCATGTTGATAGTGCCCACTGTGACAGTGCACACGGTGACAGTGCTCATGGTGACAGTGCCCTTGGTGATAGTGCTCATGGTGATAGTGCTCATGGTGACTTTTCGCATGGTGACAGTGCCCATGTTGAAAGTGCCCATGGTCAGCATACCCATGGTGACAGTGCCCATGGTGACAGTGCCCATGGTGACAGTGCTCATGTTGACATTGCCCATGGTGACCATTCCCATGGTCACCTTTGCCATGGTGATAGTGCTCATGGTGACAGTGCTCATGGTGACAGTGCACATGGTGACAATGCCCACACTGAAAGTGCTCACGGTGATAGTGCTCATGGTGATAATGCCCATTGTAATAGTGCTCATGGTGACAGTGCCCATGGTGATATTGCTCATGGTGACACTACCCATGGTGATAGTGCTCACGGTGATAGTGCTCATGGTGGCACTGCCCGTGATGATAGTGCTCATGGTGATAGTGCTCATGGTAATAGTGCTCATGGTGACACTACCCATGGTGACAGTGCCCATGGTGACACTGCCCATAGTGACATTTCCCATGGTGACAGTGCTCATAGTGAGAGTTCCCATGGTGACACTGCACATGGTGACAGTTCCCATGGTGACAGTGCTCACTGTGACAGTGCTCACTGTGGCAGTGCCAATGGTTACAGTGCGCATGGTGACTGTTCCGATGGTGACAGTTCCCATGGTGATAGTGCTCACCATGATAGTGCCCATGGTGACAGTTCCCATGGATACACTGCCCATGGTGACAGTTCTCATGGTGACAGTGCCCACTGTGATAGTGCTCATGGTGGCAGTCCGCATGGTGACAGTGGCCATGATGACAGTGCTCATGGTGGCAAGGCCCACGGTAACAGTGCTCATGGTGACAGTGTTCACGATGACAGTGCCCTTGGTGATAGTACCCATGGTAATAGTGCTCACTGTGACAGTGCCCATGGTGATAGTGCTCATGGTGATACTGCTCATGGTAATAGTGCTCATGGTGACACTGCCCATGGTGACAGTGCCCAAGGTGACACTGCCCATAATGACATTTCCCATGGTGACAGTGTTCATGGTGAGAGTTCCCATGGTGACAGTGCCCATGGTGACAGTGGCCATGTTGAAATTGCCCATGGTGACAGTGCTCACGGTGACAGTGCTCATGGTGATAGTGCTTACGGTGATAGTGCTCACGTTGACAGTGTCCTTGGTGATAGTGTTCATAGTAATATTGCTCATGGTGGTAGTCCTTATGGTGATAGTTCGCATGGTGACTGTGCCCATGTTGAAAGTGCCCATGGTGGCAGTGTTCATGGTGACACTGACCATGATGACTATGCTCATGCTGGTGCTATACATGGTTGGAGTTCCCATGGTGAAATTCCTTATGGTGGCACTGCCTATGATGATATTGTTCATGGTGACAGTGTCCACGGTGACAGTGCCTATGGTGACAGGGCACATGGTGACAGTGCCAATGGTGACATTGCTCATGGTGACAGTACCAACAGTGACAGTGCTCATGGTGACAGTGCTCATGGTGACAGTGCCCACGGTGACAATGTCCATGGTGACAGTTCTCACGGTGACACTTCCCATGGTGATAGTGCTCACGGTGATAGTTCTCATGGTGACATTGTCCACGGTGATAGTGCTCATGGTGACAGTGCCCTTGGTGATAGTGATCATGGTGATAGTGCTCATGTAGACATTTCCCATGGTGACAGTGCTCATGTTGACAGTCCCCATGGTGACTGTGCTCATGCTGGCGGTGTATATGGTTGGTGTTACAATGGTGAAATTCCTTATGGTGGCACTGCCCATGATTATAGTGCTCATGGTGACAGTTTCCATGGTGACAGCGCCCATGGTGACAGTGCCCATGGTGACAGTGCCCATGGTGACAGTTCTCATGGTGACAGTGCTCACGGTGATAGTTCTCACGGTGACAGTGTCCGTGGTGATAGTGCACATGGTGATAGTGCTCATGGTGATAGTGCTCATGGTGACACTGCCCATGGTGACTGTGCTCATGCTGGCGGTGTACATGGTTGGAGTTCCGATGGTGAAATTCCTCATGGTAGCACAGCCCATGATGATAGTGCTCATGGTGACAGTGTCCATGGTGACAGTGCCCATGGTGACATTTCCCATGGTGACAGTGTTCATGGTAAGAGTTTACATGGTGACAGTGCTCATGTTCACAGTGCCCATGGTGACAGTGTCCATGGCCAGCAGTGCCCATGGTGACATTTTCCATGGTGACGGTTCCCAAGGTGACATTGTCCATGGTGACAGTGCCCATGGTTACAGTGCCCATGGTGAAAGTTCCCATGGTGACAGTGCTCAAGGTCACAATGCTCATGGTGACAGTGTCCATGGTGACAGTGCTCATGGTGACAGTGCTCACGGTGATAGTGCCCACAGTGGCAGTGCTCTAGGTGACAGTGCCCATGTTGAACAGTGCTCATGGTGACAGTGCTTATGGTGACAGTGCCCACGGTGACAGAGCAAATGGTGAGAGTGCCCATGGTGACATTTCCCTTTGTGACAGTGCTTATGGTGACAGTGGCCATGGTGACACTGGCCATGGTGACAGTGCTCATGGTGAGAGTTCCCATGGTGACAGTGCTCATATTGACAGTGCCCATGGGGACAATGCTGATGGATACAGTGTCCATGGTGATAGTGCTCCTGGGGACAGTGTAGATGGTTACAGTGCCCATGGTGACATTTTCCACAGTGACAGTGTCCATGGTGAGAGTGCCCATGGAGACAGTGTCCATAGTGACAGTGCCCATGGTGACAGTGCTCATGGTGACACTTCCCATAGTGAACAGTGTCCAGGGTGACATTTCCCATGGAGACAGTGCTCCTGGTGAGAGTTCCCATGCTGACAGTGCTCACGTTGACAGTGCCCATGGTGACCGTTCCCATGTTGACACTTCCCATGGTGATAGTGCTCATGGTGACAGTGCTCATGGTGACAGTGCACATGGTGACATTGCCCACGGTGACAGTGCTCACTGTGATAGTGCTCATGGTGATAGTGCCCATGGTAATAGTGCTCATGGTGACAGTGCCCATGGTGATATTGCTCACCGTGACACTACCTATGGTGATAGTGCACACGGTCATAGTGCTCATGGTGACAGACCCGATGGTGACTATGCTCATGGTGACAGTGCTCATGGTGATAGTGCTCATGGTGACAGTTCGCATGGTGATAGGGCCCATGTTGAAAGTGCCCATGGGGACACTGCTCATGGTGACACTGCCCATGTTGACTGTCCTCACGCTGGCGGTGTACATGGATGGAGTTCCGATGGTGAAATTGCTCATGGTAGCACTGCCCATGATGATAGTGCTCATGGTGACAGTGTCCATGGTGACAGTGCCTATGGTGACAGTGCCCATTTTGATAGTGCTCAGGGTGATAGTGCCCACAGTGACAGTGCTCATGGTGACAGTTCCTATGGTGACAGTGCCCATGATGACAGTGCTCATGGTGACAGTGCCCTTGGTGATAGTACCCTTGTTAATAGTGCTCATGGTGACAGTGCGATGGTGATATTGCTCACAGTGACACTGCCCATGGTGATAGTGCTCACGGTGATAGTGCTCATGGTGACAGTTCCCATGGTGACAGTGCCCACAGTGACAGTGCTCATGGTGACATTGCCCATGGTGACAGTGCTCATGGTGACAGTTCGCATGGAGACAGTGCCCATGGTGACACTGCTCATGGTGACACAGCCCATGGTGACTGTGCTAAAGCTGGTGGTGTACACGGTTGAAGTTCTCA
Source organism: Balaenoptera ricei (assembly GCF_028023285.1). Classification (NCBI taxonomy): domain Eukaryota; kingdom Metazoa; phylum Chordata; class Mammalia; order Artiodactyla; family Balaenopteridae; genus Balaenoptera; species Balaenoptera ricei. The sequence goes on from NC_082654.1 coordinate 104,006,962, forward strand.
TGGTGAAATTCCTCATGGTGGCACTGCCCATGATGATAGTGCCCATGGTGACATTTCCCATGGTGACAGTGCTCATGGTGAGAGTTCCCATGGTGACAGTGCTCATCTTGACAGTGCCCATGGTGACCATTCCTATGGAGACAGTTCACATGGTGATAGTGCTCATGGTGACAGTGCACACGATGACAGTGCCCACGGTAACAGTGCTCACGGTGATAGTGCTCATGGTGATATTGCCCATGGTAATAGTGCTCACAGTCACAGTGCCCTTGGTGATATTGCTCACGGTGACCCTGCCCATGGTGATAGTGCTCACGGTGATAGTGCTCAGGGTGAAAGTCCCCATGGTTACAGTGCCCATGGTGACAGTGCTCATTGTGACAGTGCCCATGGTGACAGTGCTCATGGTGAAATTGCTCACGCTGATAGTGCTCATGGAGATAGTTCGCATGGTGACAGGGCCCATGTTGAAAGTGCCCATGGTGACAGTGCTCATAGTGGCACTGCCCATAATGACTGTGCTCATGCTGGCGTTGTACTTGGTTGGAGTTCCGATGGTGAAATTCCTCATGGTAGCACTGCCGATGATGATAGTGCTCATGGTGACAGTGTCCATGGTGACAGTGCCTATGGTGACAGTGCCCACGGTGATAGTGCCCACAGTGACAGTGCTCACTGTGACATTTCCTATGGTGACAGTGCTCAGGATGACAGTGCTCCTGTTGATAGTGCCCACTGTGACAGTGCACACGGTGACAGTGCTCATGGTGACAGTGCCCTTGGTGATAGTGCTCATGGTGATAGTGCTCATGGTGACTTTTCGCATGGTGACAGTGCCCATGTTGAAAGTGCCCATGGTCAGCATACCCATGGTGACAGTGCCCATGGTGACAGTGCCCATGGTGACAGTGCTCATGTTGACATTGCCCATGGTGACCATTCCCATGGTCAACTTTGCCATGGTGATAGTGCTCATGGTGACAGTGCTCATGGTGACAGTGCACATGGTGACAATGCCCACACTGAAAGTGCTCACGGTGATAGTGCTCATGGTGATAATGCCCATTGTAATAGTGCTCATGGTGACAGTGCCCATGGTGATATTGCTCATGGTGACACTACCCATGGTGATAGTGCTCACGGTGATAGTGCTCATGGTGGCACTGCCCGTGATGATAGTGCTCATGGTGATAGTGCTCATGGTAATAGTGCTCATGGTGACACTACCCATGGTGACAGTGCCCATGGTGACACTGCCCATAGTGACATTTCCCATGGTGACAGTGCTCATAGTGAGAGTTCCCATGGTGACACTGCACATGGTGACAGTTCCCATGGTGACAGTGCTCACTGTGACAGTGCTCACTGTGGCAGTGCCAATGGTTACAGTGCGCATGGTGACTGTTCCGATGGTGACAGTTCCCATGGTGATAGTGCTCACCATGATAGTGCCCATGGTGACAGTTCCCATGGATACACTGCCCATGGTGACAGTTCTCATGGTGACAGTGCCCACTGTGATAGTGCTCATGGTGGCAGTCCGCATGGTGACAGTGGCCATGATGACAGTGCTCATGGTGGCAAGGCCCACGGTAACAGTGCTCATGGTGACAGTGTTCACGATGACAGTGCCCTTGGTGATAGTACCCATGGTAATAGTGCTCACTGTGACAGTGCCCATGGTGATAGTGCTCATGGTGATACTGCTCATGGTAATAGTGCTCATGGTGACACTGCCCATGGTGACAGTGCCCAAGGTGACACTGCCCATAATGACATTTCCCATGGTGACAGTGTTCATGGTGAGAGTTCCCATGGTGACAGTGCCCATGGTGACAGTGGCCATGTTGAAATTGCCCATGGTGACAGTGCTCACGGTGACAGTGCTCATGGTGATAGTGCTTACGGTGATAGTGCTCACGTTGACAGTGTCCTTGGTGATAGTGTTCATAGTAATATTGCTCATGGTGGTAGTCCTTATGGTGATAGTTCGCATGGTGACTGTGCCCATGTTGAAAGTGCCCATGGTGGCAGTGTTCATGGTGACACTGACCATGATGACTATGCTCATGCTGGTGCTATACATGGTTGGAGTTCCCATGGTGAAATTCCTTATGGTGGCACTGCCTATGATGATATTGTTCATGGTGACAGTGTCCACGGTGACAGTGCCTATGGTGACAGGGCACATGGTGACAGTGCCAACGGTGACATTGCTCATGGTGACAGTACCAACAGTGACAGTGCTCATGGTGACAGTGCTCATGGTGACAGTGCCCACGGTGACAATGTCCATGGTGACAGTTCTCACGGTGACACTTCCCATGGTGATAGTGCTCACGGTGATAGTTCTCATGGTGACATTGTCCACGGTGATAGTGCTCATGGTGACAGTGCCCTTGGTGATAGTGATCATGGTGATAGTGCTCATGTAGACATTTCCCATGGTGACAGTGCTCATGTTGACAGTCCCCATGGTGACTGTGCTCATGCTGGCGGTGTATATGGTTGGTGTTACAATGGTGAAATTCCTTATGGTGGCACTGCCCATGATTATAGTGCTCATGGTGACAGTTTCCATGGTGACAGCGCCCATGGTGACAGTGCCCATGGTGACAGTGCCCATGGTGATAGTGCTCATGGTGAGAGTTCCCATGGTGACAGTGCTCATCATGGCAGTGCCCATAGTGACTGTTCCCATGGTGACAGTTCCCATGGTGATAGGGCTCATGGTTACAGTGCTCATGGTGACAGTGAACACGGTGACAGTGCCCGCAGTGACAGTGCTCATGGTGATAGTGCTCATGCTTATAGTGCCCACGGTGATAGTAGTCATGGTGAAAGTGTTCACGGAGATAGTGCTCACGGTGACACTGCCCATGTTGATAGTGGTCACGGTGATAGTGCTCATGGTGACAGTTCCCATGGTTACAGGGCCCATGGTGACAGTTCTCATGGTGACAGTGCTCACGGTGATAGTTCTCACGGTGACAGTGTCCGTGGTGATAGTGCACATGGTGATAGTGCTCATGGTGATAGTGCTCATGGTGACACTGCCCATGGTGACTGTGCTCATGCTGGCGGTGTACATGGTTGGAGTTCCGATGGTGAAATTCCTCATGGTAGCACAGCCCATGATGATAGTGCTCATGGTGACAGTGTCCATGGTGACAGTGCCCATGGTGACATTTCCCATGGTGACAGTGTTCATGGTAAGAGTTTACATGGTGACAGTGCTCATGTTCACAGTGCCCATGGTGACAGTGTCCATGGCCAACAGTGCCCATGGTGACATTTTCCATGGTGACGGTTCCCAAGGTGACATTGTCCATGGTGACAGTGCCCATGGTTACAGTGCCCATGGTGAAAGTTCCCATGGTGACAGTGCTCAAGGTCACAATGCTCATGGTGACAGTGTCCATGTTGACAGTGCTCATGGTGACAGTGCTCACGGTGATAGTGCCCACAGTGGCAGTGCTCTAGGTGACAGTGCCCATGTTGAACAGTGCTCATGGTGACAGTGCCCACGGTGACAGAGCAAATGGTGAGAGTGCCCATGGTGACATTTCCCTTTGTGACAGTGCTTATGGTGACAGTGGCCATGGTGACACTGGCCATGGTGACAGTGCTCATGGTGAGAGTTCCCATGGTGACAGTGCTCATATTGACAGTGCCCATGGGGACAATGCTGATGGATACAGTGTCCATGGTGATAGTGCTCCTGGGGACAGTGTAGATGGTTACAGTGCCCATGGTGACATTTTCCACAGTGACAGTGTCCATGGTGAGAGTGCCCATGGAGACAGTGTCCATAGTGACAGTGCCCATGGTGACAGTGCTCATGGTGACACTTCCCATAGTGAACAGTGTCCAGGGTGACATTTCCCATGGAGACAGTGCTCCTGGTGAGAGTTCCCATGCTGACAGTGCTCACGTTGACAGTGCCCATGGTGACCGTTCCCATGTTGACACTTCCCATGGTGATAGTGCTCATGGTGACAGTGCTCATGGTGACAGTGCACATGGTGACATTGCCCACGGTGACAGTGCTCACTGTGATAGTGCTCATGGTGATAGTGCCCATGGTAATAGTGCTCATGGTGACAGTGCCCATGGTGATATTGCTCACCGTGACACTACCTATGGTGATAGTGCACACGGTCATAGTGCTCATGGTGACAGACCCGATGGTGACTATGCTCATGGTGACAGTGCTCATGGTGATAGTGCTCATGGTGACAGTTCGCATGGTGATAGGGCCCATGTTGAAAGTGCCCATGGGGACACTGCTCATGGTGACACTGCCCATGTTGACTGTGCTCACGCTGGCGGTGTACATGGATGGAGTTCCGATGGTGAAATTGCTCATGGTAGCACTGCCCATGATGATAGTGCTCATGGTGACAGTGTCCATGGTGACAGTGCCTATGGTGACAGTGCCCATTTTGATAGTGCTCAGGGTGATAGTGCCCACAGTGACAGTGCTCATGGTGACAGTTCCTATGGTGACAGTGCCCATGATGACAGTGCTCATGGTGACAGTGCCCTTGGTGATAGTACCCTTGTTAATAGTGCTCATGGTGACAGTGCGATGGTGATATTGCTCACAGTGACACTGCCCATGGTGATAGTGCTCACGGTGATAGTGCTCATGGTGACAGTTCCCATGGTGACAGTGCCCACAGTGACAGTGCTCATGGTGACATTGCCCATGGTGACAGTGCTCATGGTGACAGTTCGCATGGAGACAGTGCCCATGGTGACACTGCTCATGGTGACACAGCCCATGGTGACTGTGCTAAAGCTGGTGGTGTACACGGTTGAAGTTCTCATGGTGAAATTCCTCATGGTGGCACTGCCCATGATGATAGTGCCCATGGTGACATTTCCCATGGTGACAGTGCTCATGGTGAGAGTTCCCATGGTGACAGTGCTCATCTTGACAGTGCCCATGGTGACCATTCCCATGGAGACAGTTCACATGGTGATAGTGCTCATGGTGACAGTGCACACGATGACAGTGCCCACGGTGACAGTGCTCACGGTGATAGTGCTCATGGTGATATTGCCCATGGTAATAGTGCTCACAGTCACAGTGCCCTTGGTGATATTGCTCACGGTGACCCTGCCCATGGTGATAGTGCTCACGGTGATAGTGCTCAGGGTGAAAGTCCCCATGGTTACAGTGCCCATGGTGACAGTGCTCATTGTGACAGTGCCCATGGTGACAGTGCTCATGGTGAAATTGCTCACGCTGATAGTGCTCATGGAGATAGTTCGCATGGTGACAGGGCCCATGTTGAAAGTGCCCATGGTGACAGTGCTCATAGTGGCACTGCCCATAATGACTGTGCTCATGCTGGCGTTGTACTTGGTTGGAGTTCCGATGGTGAAATTCCTCATGGTAGCACTGCCGATGATGATAGTGCTCATGGTGACAGTGTCCATGGTGACAGTGCCTATGGTGACAGTGCCCACGGTGATAGTGCCCACAGTGACAGTGCTCACTGTGACATTTCCTATGGTGACAGTGCTCAGGATGACAGTGCTCCTGTTGATAGTGCCCACTGTGACAGTGCACACGGTGACAGTGCTCATGGTGACAGTGCCCTTGGTGATAGTGCTCATGGTGATAGTGCTCATGGTGACTTTTCGCATGGTGACAGTGCCCATGTTGAAAGTGCCCATGGTCAGCATACCCATGGTGACAGTGCCCATGGTGACAGTGCCCATGGTGACAGTGCTCATGTTGACATTGCCCATGGTGACCATTCCCATGGTCAACTTTGCCATGGTGATAGTGCTCATGGTGACAGTGCTCATGGTGACAGTGCACATGGTGACAATGCCCACACTGAAAGTGCTCACGGTGATAGTGCTCATGGTGATAATGCCCATTGTAATAGTGCTCATGGTGACAGTGCCCATGGTGATATTGCTCATGGTGACACTACCCATGGTGATAGTGCTCACGGTGATAGTGCTCATGGTGGCACTGCCCGTGATGATAGTGCTCATGGTGATAGTGCTCATGGTAATAGTGCTCATGGTGACACTACCCATGGTGACAGTGCCCATGGTGACACTGCCCATAGTGACATTTCCCATGGTGACAGTGCTCATAGTGAGAGTTCCCATGGTGACACTGCACATGGTGACAGTTCCCATGGTGACAGTGCTCACTGTGACAGTGCTCACTGTGGCAGTGCCAATGGTTACAGTGCGCATGGTGACTGTTCCGATGGTGACAGTTCCCATGGTGATAGTGCTCACCATGATAGTGCCCATGGTGACAGTTCCCATGGATACACTGCCCATGGTGACAGTTCTCATGGTGACAGTGCCCACTGTGATAGTGCTCATGGTGGCAGTCCGCATGGTGACAGTGGCCATGATGACAGTGCTCATGGTGGCAAGGCCCACGGTAACAGTGCTCATGGTGACAGTGTTCACGATGACAGTGCCCTTGGTGATAGTACCCATGGTAATAGTGCTCACTGTGACAGTGCCCATGGTGATAGTGCTCATGGTGATACTGCTCATGGTAATAGTGCTCATGGTGACACTGCCCATGGTGACAGTGCCCAAGGTGACACTGCCCATAATGACATTTCCCATGGTGACAGTGTTCATGGTGAGAGTTCCCATGGTGACAGTGCCCATGGTGACAGTGGCCATGTTGAAATTGCCCATGGTGACAGTGCTCACGGTGACAGTGCTCATGGTGATAGTGCTTACGGTGATAGTGCTCACGTTGACAGTGTCCTTGGTGATAGTGTTCATAGTAATATTGCTCATGGTGGTAGTCCTTATGGTGATAGTTCGCATGGTGACTGTGCCCATGTTGAAAGTGCCCATGGTGGCAGTGTTCATGGTGACACTGACCATGATGACTATGCTCATGCTGGTGCTATACATGGTTGGAGTTCCCATGGTGAAATTCCTTATGGTGGCACTGCCTATGATGATATTGTTCATGGTGACAGTGTCCACGGTGACAGTGCCTATGGTGACAGGGCACATGGTGACAGTGCCAATGGTGACATTGCTCATGGTGACAGTACCAACAGTGACAGTGCTCATGGTGACAGTGCTCATGGTGACAGTGCCCACGGTGACAATGTCCATGGTGACAGTTCTCACGGTGACACTTCCCATGGTGATAGTGCTCACGGTGATAGTTCTCATGGTGACATTGTCCACGGTGATAGTGCTCATGGTGACAGTGCCCTTGGTGATAGTGATCATGGTGATAGTGCTCATGTAGACATTTCCCATGGTGACAGTGCTCATGTTGACAGTCCCCATGGTGACTGTGCTCATGCTGGCGGTGTATATGGTTGGTGTTACAATGGTGAAATTCCTTATGGTGGCACTGCCCATGATTATAGTGCTCATGGTGACAGTTTCCATGGTGACAGCGCCCATGGTGACAGTGCCCATGGTGACAGTGCCCATGGTGACAGTTCTCATGGTGACAGTGCTCACGGTGATAGTTCTCACGGTGACAGTGTCCGTGGTGATAGTGCACATGGTGATAGTGCTCATGGTGATAGTGCTCATGGTGACACTGCCCATGGTGACTGTGCTCATGCTGGCGGTGTACATGGTTGGAGTTCCGATGGTGAAATTCCTCATGGTAGCACAGCCCATGATGATAGTGCTCATGGTGACAGTGTCCATGGTGACAGTGCCCATGGTGACATTTCCCATGGTGACAGTGTTCATGGTAAGAGTTTACATGGTGACAGTGCTCATGTTCACAGTGCCCATGGTGACAGTGTCCATGGCCAGCAGTGCCCATGGTGACATTTTCCATGGTGACGGTTCCCAAGGTGACATTGTCCATGGTGACAGTGCCCATGGTTACAGTGCCCATGGTGAAAGTTCCCATGGTGACAGTGCTCAAGGTCACAATGCTCATGGTGACAGTGTCCATGGTGACAGTGCTCATGGTGACAGTGCTCACGGTGATAGTGCCCACAGTGGCAGTGCTCTAGGTGACAGTGCCCATGTTGAACAGTGCTCATGGTGACAGTGCTTATGGTGACAGTGCCCACGGTGACAGAGCAAATGGTGAGAGTGCCCATGGTGACATTTCCCTTTGTGACAGTGCTTATGGTGACAGTGGCCATGGTGACACTGGCCATGGTGACAGTGCTCATGGTGAGAGTTCCCATGGTGACAGTGCTCATATTGACAGTGCCCATGGGGACAATGCTGATGGATACAGTGTCCATGGTGATAGTGCTCCTGGGGACAGTGTAGATGGTTACAGTGCCCATGGTGACATTTTCCACAGTGACAGTGTCCATGGTGAGAGTGCCCATGGAGACAGTGTCCATAGTGACAGTGCCCATGGTGACAGTGCTCATGGTGACACTTCCCATAGTGAACAGTGTCCAGGGTGACATTTCCCATGGAGACAGTGCTCCTGGTGAGAGTTCCCATGCTGACAGTGCTCACGTTGACAGTGCCCATGGTGACCGTTCCCATGTTGACACTTCCCATGGTGATAGTGCTCATGGTGACAGTGCTCATGGTGACAGTGCACATGGTGACATTGCCCACGGTGACAGTGCTCACTGTGATAGTGCTCATGGTGATAGTGCCCATGGTAATAGTGCTCATGGTGACAGTGCCCATGGTGATATTGCTCACCGTGACACTACCTATGGTGATAGTGCACACGGTCATAGTGCTCATGGTGACAGACCCGATGGTGACTATGCTCATGGTGACAGTGCTCATGGTGATAGTGCTCATGGTGACAGTTCGCATGGTGATAGGGCCCATGTTGAAAGTGCCCATGGGGACACTGCTCATGGTGACACTGCCCATGTTGACTGTCCTCACGCTGGCGGTGTACATGGATGGAGTTCCGATGGTGAAATTGCTCATGGTAGCACTGCCCATGATGATAGTGCTCATGGTGACAGTGTCCATGGTGACAGTGCCTATGGTGACAGTGCCCATTTTGATAGTGCTCAGGGTGATAGTGCCCACAGTGACAGTGCTCATGGTGACAGTTCCTATGGTGACAGTGCCCATGATGACAGTGCTCATGGTGACAGTGCCCTTGGTGATAGTACCCTTGTTAATAGTGCTCATGGTGACAGTGCGATGGTGATATTGCTCACAGTGACACTGCCCATGGTGATAGTGCTCACGGTGATAGTGCTCATGGTGACAGTTCCCATGGTGACAGTGCCCACAGTGACAGTGCTCATGGTGACATTGCCCATGGTGACAGTGCTCATGGTGACAGTTCGCATGGAGACAGTGCCCATGGTGACACTGCTCATGGTGACACAGCCCATGGTGACTGTGCTAAAGCTGGTGGTGTACACGGTTGAAGTTCTCATGGTGAAATTCCTCATGGTGGCACTGCCCATGATGATAGTGCCCATGGTGACATTTCCCATGGTGACAGTGCTCATGGTGAGAGTTCCCATGGTGACAGTGCTCATCTTGACAGTGCCCATGGTGACCATTCCTATGGAGACAGTTCACATGGTGATAGTGCTCATGGTGACAGTGCACACGATGACAGTGCCCACGGTAACAGTGCTCACGGTGATAGTGCTCATGGTGATATTGCCCATGGTAATAGTGCTCACAGTCACAGTGCCCTTGGTGATATTGCTCACGGTGACCCTGCCCATGGTGATAGTGCTCACGGTGATAGTGCTCAGGGTGAAAGTCCCCATGGTTACAGTGCCCATGGTGACAGTGCTCATTGTGACAGTGCCCATGGTGACAGTGCTCATGGTGAAATTGCTCACGCTGATAGTGCTCATGGAGATAGTTCGCATGGTGACAGGGCCCATGTTGAAAGTGCCCATGGTGACAGTGCTCATAGTGGCACTGCCCATAATGACTGTGCTCATGCTGGCGTTGTACTTGGAGTTCCGATGGTGAAATTCCTCATGGTAGCACTGCCGATGATGATAGTGCTCATGGTGACAGTGTCCATGGTGACAGTGCCTATGGTGACAGTGCCCACGGTGATAGTGCCCACAGTGACAGTGCTCACTGTGACATTTCCTATGGTGACAGTGCTCAGGATGACAGTGCTCATGTTGATAGTGCCCACTGTGACAGTGCACACGGTGACAGTGCTCATGGTGACAGTGCCCTTGGTGATAGTGCTCATGGTGATAGTGCTCATGGTGACTTTTCGCATGGTGACAGTGCCCATGTTGAAAGTGCCCATGGTCAGCATACCCATGGTGACAGTGCCCATGGTGACAGTGCCCATGGTGACAGTGCTCATGTTGACATTGCCCATGGTGACCATTCCCATGGTCAACTTTGCCATGGTGATAGTGCTCATGGTGACAGTGCTCATGGTGACAGTGCACATGGTGACAATGCCCACACTGAAAGTGCTCACGGTGATAGTGCTCATGGTGATAATGCCCATTGTAATAGTGCTCATGGTGACAGTGCCCATGGTGATATTGCTCATGGTGACACTACCCATGGTGATAGTGCTCACGGTGATAGTGCTCATGGTGGCACTGCCCGTGATGATAGTGCTCATGGTGATAGTGCTCATGGTAATAGTGCTCATGGTGACACTACCCATGGTGACAGTGCCCATGGTGACACTGCCCATAGTGACATTTCCCATGGTGACAGTGCTCATAGTGAGAGTTCCCATGGTGACACTGCACATGGTGACAGTTCCCATGGTGACAGTGCTCACTGTGACAGTGCTCACTGTGGCAGTGCCAATGGTTACAGTGCGCATGGTGACTGTTCCGATGGTGACAGTTCCCATGGTGATAGTGCTCACCATGATAGTGCCCATGGTGACAGTTCCCATGGATACACTGCCCATGGTGACAGTTCTCATGGTGACAGTGCCCACTGTGATAGTGCTCATGGTGGCAGTCCGCATGGTGACAGTGGCCATGATGACAGTGCTCATGGTGGCAAGGCCCACGGTAACAGTGCTCATGGTGACAGTGTTCACGATGACAGTGCCCTTGGTGATAGTACCCATGGTAATAGTGCTCAGTGTGACAGTGCCCATGGTGATAGTGCTCATGGTGATACTGCTCATGGTAATAGTGCTCATGGTGACACTGCCCATGGTGACAGTGCCCAAGGTGACACTGCCCATAATGACATTTCCCATGGTGACAGTGTTCATGGTGAGAGTTCCCATGGTGACAGTGCCCATGGTGACAGTGGCCATGTTGAAATTGCCCATGGTGACAGTGCTCACGGTGACAGTGCTCATGGTGATAGTGCTTACGGTGATAGTGCTCACGTTGACAGTGTCCTTGGTGATAGTGTTCATAGTAATATTGCTCATGGTGGTAGTCCTTATGGTGATAGTTCGCATGGTGACTGTGCCCATGTTGAAAGTGCCCATGGTGGCAGTGTTCATGGTGACACTGACCATGATGACTATGCTCATGCTGGTGCTATACATGGTTGGAGTTCCCATGGTGAAATTCCTTATGGTGGCACTGCCTATGATGATATTGTTCATGGTGACAGTGTCCACGGTGACAGTGCCTATGGTGACAGGGCACATGGTGACAGTGCCAATGGTGACATTGCTCATGGTGACAGTACCAACAGTGACAGTGCTCATGGTGACAGTGCTCATGGTGACAGTGCCCACGGTGACAATGTCCATGGTGACAGTTCTCACGGTGACACTTCCCATGGTGATAGTGCTCACGGTGATAGTTCTCATGGTGACATTGTCCACGGTGATAGTGCTCATGGTGACAGTGCCCTTGGTGATAGTGATCATGGTGATAGTGCTCATGTAGACATTTCCCATGGTGACAGTGCTCATGTTGACAGTCCCCATGGTGACTGTGCTCATGCTGGCGGTGTATATGGTTGGTGTTACAATGGTGAAATTCCTTATGGTGGCACTGCCCATGATTATAGTGCTCATGGTGACAGTTTCCATGGTGACAGCGCCCATGGTGACAGTGCCCATGGTGACAGTGCCCATGGTGATAGTGCTCATGGTGAGAGTTCCCATGGTGACAGTGCTCATCATGGCAGTGCCCATAGTGACTGTTCCCATGGTGACAGTTCCCATGGTGATAGGGCTCATGGTTACAGTGCTCATGGTGACAGTGAACACGGTGACAGTGCCCGCAGTGACAGTGCTCATGGTGATAGTGCTCATGCTTATAGTGCCCACGGTGATAGTAGTCATGGTGAAAGTGTTCACGGAGATAGTGCTCACGGTGACACTGCCCATGTTGATAGTGGTCACGGTGATAGTGCTCATGGTGACAGTTCCCATGGTTACAGGGCCCATGGTGACAGTTCTCATGGTGACAGTGCTCACGGTGATAGTTCTCACGGTGACAGTGTCCGTGGTGATAGTGCACATGGTGATAGTGCTCATGGTGATAGTGCTCATGGTGACACTGCCCATGGTGACTGTGCTCATGCTGGCGGTGTACATGGTTGGAGTTCCGATGGTGAAATTCCTCATGGTAGCACAGCCCATGATGATAGTGCTCATGGTGACAGTGTCCATGGTGACAGTGCCCATGGTGACATTTCCCATGGTGACAGTGTTCATGGTAAGAGTTTACATGGTGACAGTGCTCATGTTCACAGTGCCCATGGTGACAGTGTCCATGGCCAACAGTGCCCATGGTGACATTTTCCATGGTGACGGTTCCCAAGGTGACATTGTCCATGGTGACAGTGCCCATGGTTACAGTGCCCATGGTGAAAGTTCCCATGGTGACAGTGCTCAAGGTCACAATGCTCATGGTGACAGTGTCCATGTTGACAGTGCTCATGGTGACAGTGCTCACGGTGATAGTGCCCACAGTGGCAGTGCTCTAGGTGACAGTGCCCATGTTGAACAGTGCTCATGGTGACAGTGCCCACGGTGACAGAGCAAATGGTGAGAGTGCCCATGGTGACATTTCCCTTTGTGACAGTGCTTATGGTGACAGTGGCCATGGTGACACTGGCCATGGTGACAGTGCTCATGGTGAGAGTTCCCATGGTGACAGTGCTCATATTGACAGTGCCCATGGGGACAATGCTGATGGATACAGTGTCCATGGTGATAGTGCTCCTGGGGACAGTGTAGATGGTTACAGTGCCCATGGTGACATTTTCCACAGTGACAGTGTCCATGGTGAGAGTGCCCATGGAGACAGTGTCCATAGTGACAGTGCCCATGGTGACAGTGCTCATGGTGACACTTCCCATAGTGAACAGTGTCCAGGGTGACATTTCCCATGGAGACAGTGCTCCTGGTGAGAGTTCCCATGCTGACAGTGCTCACGTTGACAGTGCCCATGGTGACCGTTCCCATGTTGACACTTCCCATGGTGATAGTGCTCATGGTGACAGTGCTCATGGTGACAGTGCACATGGTGACATTGCCCACGGTGACAGTGCTCACTGTGATAGTGCTCATGGTGATAGTGCCCATGGTAATAGTGCTCATGGTGACAGTGCCCATGGTGATATTGCTCACCGTGACACTACCTATGGTGATAGTGCACACGGTCATAGTGCTCATGGTGACAGACCCGATGGTGACTATGCTCATGGTGACAGTGCTCATGGTGATAGTGCTCATGGTGACAGTTCGCATGGTGATAGGGCCCATGTTGAAAGTGCCCATGGGGACACTGCTCATGGTGACACTGCCCATGTTGACTGTGCTCACGCTGGCGGTGTACATGGATGGAGTTCCGATGGTGAAATTGCTCATGGTAGCACTGCCCATGATGATAGTGCTCATGGTGACAGTGTCCATGGTGACAGTGCCTATGGTGACAGTGCCCATTTTGATAGTGCTCAGGGTGATAGTGCCCACAGTGACAGTGCTCATGGTGACAGTTCCTATGGTGACAGTGCCCATGAAGACAGTGCTCATGGTGACAGTGCCCTTGGTGATAGTACCCTTGTTAATAGTGCTCATGGTGACAGTGCGATGGTGATATTGCTCACAGTGACACTGCCCATGGTGATAGTGCTCACGGTGATAGTGCTCATGGTGACAGTTCCCATGGTGACAGTGCCCACAGTGACAGTGCTCATGGTGACATTGCCCATGGTGACAGTGCTCATGGTGACAGTTCGCATGGAGACAGTGCCCATGGTGACACTGCTCATGGTGACACAGCCCATGGTGACTGTGCTAAAGCTGGTGGTGTACACGGTTGAAGTTCTCATGGTGAAATTCCTCATGGTGGCACTGCCCATGATGATAGTGCCCATGGTGACATTTCCCATGGTGACAGTGCTCATGGTGAGAGTTCCCATGGTGACAGTGCTCATCTTGACAGTGCCCATGGTGACCATTCCCATGGAGACAGTTCACATGGTGATAGTGCTCATGGTGACAGTGCACACGATGACAGTGCCCACGGTGACAGTGCTCACGGTGATAGTGCTCATGGTGATATTGCCCATGGTAATAGTGCTCACAGTCACAGTGCCCTTGGTGATATTGCTCACGGTGACCCTGCCCATGGTGATAGTGCTCACGGTGATAGTGCTCAGGGTGAAAGTCCCCATGGTTACAGTGCCCATGGTGACAGTGCTCATTGTGACAGTGCCCATGGTGACAGTGCTCATGGTGAAATTGCTCACGCTGATAGTGCTCATGGAGATAGTTCGCATGGTGACAGGGCCCATGTTGAAAGTGCCCATGGTGACAGTGCTCATAGTGGCACTGCCCATAATGACTGTGCTCATGCTGGCGTTGTACTTGGTTGGAGTTCCGATGGTGAAATTCCTCATGGTAGCACTGCCGATGATGATAGTGCTCATGGTGACAGTGTCCATGGTGACAGTGCCTATGGTGACAGTGCCCACGGTGATAGTGCCCACAGTGACAGTGCTCACTGTGACATTTCCTATGGTGACAGTGCTCAGGATGACAGTGCTCCTGTTGATAGTGCCCACTGTGACAGTGCACACGGTGACAGTGCTCATGGTGACAGTGCCCTTGGTGATAGTGCTCATGGTGATAGTGCTCATGGTGACTTTTCGCATGGTGACAGTGCCCATGTTGAAAGTGCCCATGGTCAGCATACCCATGGTGACAGTGCCCATGGTGACAGTGCCCATGGTGACAGTGCTCATGTTGACATTGCCCATGGTGACCATTCCCATGGTCAACTTTGCCATGGTGATAGTGCTCATGGTGACAGTGCTCATGGTGACAGTGCACATGGTGACAATGCCCACACTGAAAGTGCTCACGGTGATAGTGCTCATGGTGATAATGCCCATTGTAATAGTGCTCATGGTGACAGTGCCCATGGTGATATTGCTCATGGTGACACTACCCATGGTGATAGTGCTCACGGTGATAGTGCTCATGGTGGCACTGCCCGTGATGATAGTGCTCATGGTGATAGTGCTCATGGTAATAGTGCTCATGGTGACACTACCCATGGTGACAGTGCCCATGGTGACACTGCCCATAGTGACATTTCCCATGGTGACAGTGCTCATAGTGAGAGTTCCCATGGTGACACTGCACATGGTGACAGTTCCCATGGTGACAGTGCTCACTGTGACAGTGCTCACTGTGGCAGTGCCAATGGTTACAGTGCGCATGGTGACTGTTCCGATGGTGACAGTTCCCATGGTGATAGTGCTCACCATGATAGTGCCCATGGTGACAGTTCCCATGGATACACTGCCCATGGTGACAGTTCTCATGGTGACAGTGCCCACTGTGATAGTGCTCATGGTGGCAGTCCGCATGGTGACAGTGGCCATGATGACAGTGCTCATGGTGGCAAGGCCCACGGTAACAGTGCTCATGGTGACAGTGTTCACGATGACAGTGCCCTTGGTGATAGTACCCATGGTAATAGTGCTCACTGTGACAGTGCCCATGGTGATAGTGCTCATGGTGATACTGCTCATGGTAATAGTGCTCATGGTGACACTGCCCATGGTGACAGTGCCCAAGGTGACACTGCCCATAATGACATTTCCCATGGTGACAGTGTTCATGGTGAGAGTTCCCATGGTGACAGTGCCCATGGTGACAGTGGCCATGTTGAAATTGCCCATGGTGACAGTGCTCACGGTGACAGTGCTCATGGTGATAGTGCTTACGGTGATAGTGCTCACGTTGACAGTGTCCTTGGTGATAGTGTTCATAGTAATATTGCTCATGGTGGTAGTCCTTATGGTGATAGTTCGCATGGTGACTGTGCCCATGTTGAAAGTGCCCATGGTGGCAGTGTTCATGGTGACACTGACCATGATGACTATGCTCATGCTGGTGCTATACATGGTTGGAGTTCCCATGGTGAAATTCCTTATGGTGGCACTGCCTATGATGATATTGTTCATGGTGACAGTGTCCACGGTGACAGTGCCTATGGTGACAGGGCACATGGTGACAGTGCCAATGGTGACATTGCTCATGGTGACAGTGCTCATGGTGACAGTGCTCATGGTGACAGTGCCCACGGTGACAATGTCCATGGTGACAGTTCTCACGGTGACACTTCCCATGGTGATAGTGCTCACGGTGATAGTTCTCATGGTGACATTGTCCACGGTGATAGTGCTCATGGTGACAGTGCCCTTGGTGATAGTGATCATGGTGATAGTGCTCATGTAGACATTTCCCATGGTGACAGTGCTCATGTTGACAGTCCCCATGGTGACTGTGCTCATGCTGGCGGTGTATATGGTTGGTGTTACAATGGTGAAATTCCTTATGGTGGCACTGCCCATGATTATAGTGCTCATGGTGACAGTTTCCATGGTGACAGCGCCCATGGTGACAGTGCCCATGGTGACAGTGCCCATGGTGACAGTTCTCATGGTGACAGTGCTCACGGTGATAGTTCTCACGGTGACAGTGTCCGTGGTGATAGTGCACATGGTGATAGTGCTCATGGTGATAGTGCTCATGGTGACACTGCCCATGGTGACTGTGCTCATGCTGGCGGTGTACATGGTTGGAGTTCCGATGGTGAAATTCCTCATGGTAGCACAGCCCATGATGATAGTGCTCATGGTGACAGTGTCCATGGTGACAGTGCCCATGGTGACATTTCCCATGGTGACAGTGTTCATGGTAAGAGTTTACATGGTGACAGTGCTCATGTTCACAGTGCCCATGGTGACAGTGTCCATGGCCAGCAGTGCCCATGGTGACATTTTCCATGGTGACGGTTCCCAAGGTGACATTGTCCATGGTGACAGTGCCCATGGTTACAGTGCCCATGGTGAAAGTTCCCATGGTGACAGTGCTCAAGGTCACAATGCTCATGGTGACAGTGTCCATGGTGACAGTGCTCATGGTGACAGTGCCCACAGTGGCAGTGCTCTAGGTGACAGTGCCCATGTTGAACAGTGCTCATGGTGACAGTGCTTATGGTGACAGTGCCCACGGTGACAGAGCAAATGGTGAGAGTGCCCATGGTGACATTTCCCTTTGTGACAGTGCTTATGGTGACAGTGGCCATGGTGACACTGGCCATGGTGACAGTGCTCATGGTGAGAGTTCCCATGGTGACAGTGCTCATATTGACAGTGCCCATGGGGACAATGCTGATGGATACAGTGTCCATGGTGATAGTGCTCCTGGGGACAGTGTAGATGGTTACAGTGCCCATGGTGACATTTTCCACAGTGACAGTGTCCATGGTGAGAGTGCCCATGGAGACAGTGTCCATAGTGACAGTGCCCATGGTGACAGTGCTCATGGTGACACTTCCCATAGTGAACAGTGTCCAGGGTGACATTTCCCATGGAGACAGTGCTCCTGGTGAGAGTTCCCATGCTGACAGTGCTCACGTTGACAGTGCCCATGGTGACCGTTCCCATGTTGACACTTCCCATGGTGATAGTGCTCATGGTGACAGTGCTCATGGTGACAGTGCACATGGTGACATTGCCCACGGTGACAGTGCTCACTGTGATAGTGCTCATGGTGATAGTGCCCATGGTAATAGTGCTCATGGTGACAGTGCCCATGGTGATATTGCTCACCGTGACACTACCTATGGTGATAGTGCACACGGTCATAGTGCTCATGGTGACAGACCCGATGGTGACTATGCTCATGGTGACAGTGCTCATGGTGATAGTGCTCATGGTGACAGTTCGCATGGTGATAGGGCCCATGTTGAAAGTGCCCATGGGGACACTGCTCATGGTGACACTGCCCATGTTGACTGTGCTCACGCTGGCGGTGTACATGGATGGAGTTCCGATGGTGAAATTGCTCATGGTAGCACTGCCCATGATGATAGTGCTCATGGTGACAGTGTCCATGGTGACAGTGCCTATGGTGACAGTGCCCATTTTGATAGTGCTCAGGGTGATAGTGCCCACAGTGACAGTGCTCATGGTGACAGTTCCTATGGTGACAGTGCCCATGATGACAGTGCTCATGGTGACAGTGCCCTTGGTGATAGTACCCTTGTTAATAGTGCTCATGGTGACAGTGCGATGGTGATATTGCTCACAGTGACACTGCCCATGGTGATAGTGCTCACGGTGATAGTGCTCATGGTGACAGTTCCCATGGTGACAGTGCCCACAGTGACAGTGCTCATGGTGACATTGCCCATGGTGACAGTGCTCATGGTGACAGTTCGCATGGAGACAGTGCCCATGGTGACACTGCTCATGGTGACACAGCCCATGGTGACTGTGCTAAAGCTGGTGGTGTACACGGTTGAAGTTCTCATGGTGAAATTCCTCATGGTGGCACTGCCCATGATGATAGTGCCCATGGTGACATTTCCCATGGTGACAGTGCTCATGGTGAGAGTTCCCATGGTGACAGTGCTCATCTTGACAGTGCCCATGGTGACCATTCCTATGGAGACAGTTCACATGGTGATAGTGCTCATGGTGACAGTGCACACGATGACAGTGCCCATGGTAACAGTGCTCACGGTGATAGTGCTCATGGTGATATTGCCCATGGTAATAGTGCTCACAGTCACAGTGCCCTTGGTGATATTGCTCACGGTGACCCTGCCCATGGTGATAGTGCTCACGGTGATAGTGCTCAGGGTGAAAGTCCCCATGGTTACAGTGCCCATGGTGACAGTGCTCATTGTGACAGTGCCCATGGTGACAGTGCTCATGGTGAAATTGCTCACGCTGATAGTGCTCATGGAGATAGTTCGCATGGTGACAGGGCCCATGTTGAAAGTGCCCATGGTGACAGTGCTCATAGTGGCACTGCCCATAATGACTGTGCTCATGCTGGCGTTGTACTTGGTTGGAGTTCCGATGGTGAAATTCCTCATGGTAGCACTGCCGATGATGATAGTGCTCATGGTGACAGTGTCCATGGTGACAGTGCCTATGGTGACAGTGCCCACGGTGATAGTGCCCACAGTGACAGTGCTCACTGTGACATTTCCTATGGTGACAGTGCTCAGGATGACAGTGCTCATGTTGATAGTGCCCACTGTGACAGTGCACACGGTGACAGTGCTCATGGTGACAGTGCCCTTGGTGATAGTGCTCATGGTGATAGTGCTCATGGTGACTTTTCGCATGGTGACAGTGCCCATGTTGAAAGTGCCCATGGTCAGCATACCCATGGTGACAGTGCCCATGGTGACAGTGCCCATGGTGACAGTGCTCATGTTGACATTGCCCATGGTGACCATTCCCATGGTCACCTTTGCCATGGTGATAGTGCTCATGGTGACAGTGCTCATGGTGACAGTGCACATGGTGACAATGCCCACACTGAAAGTGCTCACGGTGATAGTGCTCATGGTGATAATGCCCATTGTAATAGTGCTCATGGTGACAGTGCCCATGGTGATATTGCTCATGGTGACACTACCCATGGTGATAGTGCTCACGGTGATAGTGCTCATGGTGGCACTGCCCGTGATGATAGTGCTCATGGTGATAGTGCTCATGGTAATAGTGCTCATGGTGACACTACCCATGGTGACAGTGCCCATGGTGACACTGCCCATAGTGACATTTCCCATGGTGACAGTGCTCATAGTGAGAGTTCCCATGGTGACACTGCACATGGTGACAGTTCCCATGGTGACAGTGCTCACTGTGACAGTGCTCACTGTGGCAGTGCCAATGGTTACAGTGCGCATGGTGACTGTTCCGATGGTGACAGTTCCCATGGTGATAGTGCTCACCATGATAGTGCCCATGGTGACAGTTCCCATGGATACACTGCCCATGGTGACAGTTCTCATGGTGACAGTGCCCACTGTGATAGTGCTCATGGTGGCAGTCCGCATGGTGACAGTGGCCATGATGACAGTGCTCATGGTGGCAAGGCCCACGGTAACAGTGCTCATGGTGACAGTGTTCACGATGACAGTGCCCTTGGTGATAGTACCCATGGTAATAGTGCTCACTGTGACAGTGCCCATGGTGATAGTGCTCATGGTGATACTGCTCATGGTAATAGTGCTCATGGTGACACTGCCCATGGTGACAGTGCCCAAGGTGACACTGCCCATAATGACATTTCCCATGGTGACAGTGTTCATGGTGAGAGTTCCCATGGTGACAGTGCCCATGGTGACAGTGGCCATGTTGAAATTGCCCATGGTGACAGTGCTCACGGTGACAGTGCTCATGGTGATAGTGCTTACGGTGATAGTGCTCACGTTGACAGTGTCCTTGGTGATAGTGTTCATAGTAATATTGCTCATGGTGGTAGTCCTTATGGTGATAGTTCGCATGGTGACTGTGCCCATGTTGAAAGTGCCCATGGTGGCAGTGTTCATGGTGACACTGACCATGATGACTATGCTCATGCTGGTGCTATACATGGTTGGAGTTCCCATGGTGAAATTCCTTATGGTGGCACTGCCTATGATGATATTGTTCATGGTGACAGTGTCCACGGTGACAGTGCCTATGGTGACAGGGCACATGGTGACAGTGCCAATGGTGACATTGCTCATGGTGACAGTACCAACAGTGACAGTGCTCATGGTGACAGTGCTCATGGTGACAGTGCCCACGGTGACAATGTCCATGGTGACAGTTCTCACGGTGACACTTCCCATGGTGATAGTGCTCACGGTGATAGTTCTCATGGTGACATTGTCCACGGTGATAGTGCTCATGGTGACAGTGCCCTTGGTGATAGTGATCATGGTGATAGTGCTCATGTAGACATTTCCCATGGTGACAGTGCTCATGTTGACAGTCCCCATGGTGACTGTGCTCATGCTGGCGGTGTATATGGTTGGTGTTACAATGGTGAAATTCCTTATGGTGGCACTGCCCATGATTATAGTGCTCATGGTGACAGTTTCCATGGTGACAGCGCCCATGGTGACAGTGCCCATGGTGACAGTGCCCATGGTGACAGTTCTCATGGTGACAGTGCTCACGGTGATAGTTCTCACGGTGACAGTGTCCGTGGTGATAGTGCACATGGTGATAGTGCTCATGGTGATAGTGCTCATGGTGACACTGCCCATGGTGACTGTGCTCATGCTGGCGGTGTACATGGTTGGAGTTCCGATGGTGAAATTCCTCATGGTAGCACAGCCCATGATGATAGTGCTCATGGTGACAGTGTCCATGGTGACAGTGCCCATGGTGACATTTCCCATGGTGACAGTGTTCATGGTAAGAGTTTACATGGTGACAGTGCTCATGTTCACAGTGCCCATGGTGACAGTGTCCATGGCCAGCAGTGCCCATGGTGACATTTTCCATGGTGACGGTTCCCAAGGTGACATTGTCCATGGTGACAGTGCCCATGGTTACAGTGCCCATGGTGAAAGTTCCCATGGTGACAGTGCTCAAGGTCACAATGCTCATGGTGACAGTGTCCATGGTGACAGTGCTCATGGTGACAGTGCTCACGGTGATAGTGCCCACAGTGGCAGTGCTCTAGGTGACAGTGCCCATGTTGAACAGTGCTCATGGTGACAGTGCTTATGGTGACAGTGCCCACGGTGACAGAGCAAATGGTGAGAGTGCCCATGGTGACATTTCCCTTTGTGACAGTGCTTATGGTGACAGTGGCCATGGTGACACTGGCCATGGTGACAGTGCTCATGGTGAGAGTTCCCATGGTGACAGTGCTCATATTGACAGTGCCCATGGGGACAATGCTGATGGATACAGTGTCCATGGTGATAGTGCTCCTGGGGACAGTGTAGATGGTTACAGTGCCCATGGTGACATTTTCCACAGTGACAGTGTCCATGGTGAGAGTGCCCATGGAGACAGTGTCCATAGTGACAGTGCCCATGGTGACAGTGCTCATGGTGACACTTCCCATAGTGAACAGTGTCCAGGGTGACATTTCCCATGGAGACAGTGCTCCTGGTGAGAGTTCCCATGCTGACAGTGCTCACGTTGACAGTGCCCATGGTGACCGTTCCCATGTTGACACTTCCCATGGTGATAGTGCTCATGGTGACAGTGCTCATGGTGACAGTGCACATGGTGACATTGCCCACGGTGACAGTGCTCACTGTGATAGTGCTCATGGTGATAGTGCCCATGGTAATAGTGCTCATGGTGACAGTGCCCATGGTGATATTGCTCACCGTGACACTACCTATGGTGATAGTGCACACGGTCATAGTGCTCATGGTGACAGACCCGATGGTGACTATGCTCATGGTGACAGTGCTCATGGTGATAGTGCTCATGGTGACAGTTCGCATGGTGATAGGGCCCATGTTGAAAGTGCCCATGGGGACACTGCTCATGGTGACACTGCCCATGTTGACTGTCCTCACGCTGGCGGTGTACATGGATGGAGTTCCGATGGTGAAATTGCTCATGGTAGCACTGCCCATGATGATAGTGCTCATGGTGACAGTGTCCATGGTGACAGTGCCTATGGTGACAGTGCCCATTTTGATAGTGCTCAGGGTGATAGTGCCCACAGTGACAGTGCTCATGGTGACAGTTCCTATGGTGACAGTGCCCATGATGACAGTGCTCATGGTGACAGTGCCCTTGGTGATAGTACCCTTGTTAATAGTGCTCATGGTGACAGTGCGATGGTGATATTGCTCACAGTGACACTGCCCATGGTGATAGTGCTCACGGTGATAGTGCTCATGGTGACAGTTCCCATGGTGACAGTGCCCACAGTGACAGTGCTCATGGTGACATTGCCCATGGTGACAGTGCTCATGGTGACAGTTCGCATGGAGACAGTGCCCATGGTGACACTGCTCATGGTGACACAGCCCATGGTGACTGTGCTAAAGCTGGTGGTGTACACGGTTGAAGTTCTCATGGTGAAATTCCTCATGGTGGCACTGCCCATGATGATAGTGCCCATGGTGACATTTCCCATGGTGACAGTGCTCATGGTGAGAGTTCCCATGGTGACAGTGCTCATCTTGACAGTGCCCATGGTGACCATTCCTATGGAGACAGTTCACATGGTGATAGTGCTCATGGTGACAGTGCACACGATGACAGTGCCCACGGTAACAGTGCTCACGGTGATAGTGCTCATGGTGATATTGCCCATGGTAATAGTGCTCACAGTCACAGTGCCCTTGGTGATATTGCTCACGGTGACCCTGCCCATGGTGATAGTGCTCACGGTGATAGTGCTCAGGGTGAAAGTCCCCATGGTTACAGTGCCCATGGTGACAGTGCTCATTGTGACAGTGCCCATGGTGACAGTGCTCATGGTGAAATTGCTCACGCTGATAGTGCTCATGGAGATAGTTCGCATGGTGACAGGGCCCATGTTGAAAGTGCCCATGGTGACAGTGCTCATAGTGGCACTGCCCATAATGACTGTGCTCATGCTGGCGTTGTACTTGGAGTTCCGATGGTGAAATTCCTCATGGTAGCACTGCCGATGATGATAGTGCTCATGGTGACAGTGTCCATGGTGACAGTGCCTATGGTGACAGTGCCCACGGTGATAGTGCCCACAGTGACAGTGCTCACTGTGACATTTCCTATGGTGACAGTGCTCAGGATGACAGTGCTCATGTTGATAGTGCCCACTGTGACAGTGCACACGGTGACAGTGCTCATGGTGACAGTGCCCTTGGTGATAGTGCTCATGGTGATAGTGCTCATGGTGACTTTTCGCATGGTGACAGTGCCCATGTTGAAAGTGCCCATGGTCAGCATACCCATGGTGACAGTGCCCATGGTGACAGTGCCCATGGTGACAGTGCTCATGTTGACATTGCCCATGGTGACCATTCCCATGGTCAACTTTGCCATGGTGATAGTGCTCATGGTGACAGTGCTCATGGTGACAGTGCACATGGTGACAATGCCCACACTGAAAGTGCTCACGGTGATAGTGCTCATGGTGATAATGCCCATTGTAATAGTGCTCATGGTGACAGTGCCCATGGTGATATTGCTCATGGTGACACTACCCATGGTGATAGTGCTCACGGTGATAGTGCTCATGGTGGCACTGCCCGTGATGATAGTGCTCATGGTGATAGTGCTCATGGTAATAGTGCTCATGGTGACACTACCCATGGTGACAGTGCCCATGGTGACACTGCCCATAGTGACATTTCCCATGGTGACAGTGCTCATAGTGAGAGTTCCCATGGTGACACTGCACATGGTGACAGTTCCCATGGTGACAGTGCTCACTGTGACAGTGCTCACTGTGGCAGTGCCAATGGTTACAGTGCGCATGGTGACTGTTCCGATGGTGACAGTTCCCATGGTGATAGTGCTCACCATGATAGTGCCCATGGTGACAGTTCCCATGGATACACTGCCCATGGTGACAGTTCTCATGGTGACAGTGCCCACTGTGATAGTGCTCATGGTGGCAGTCCGCATGGTGACAGTGGCCATGATGACAGTGCTCATGGTGGCAAGGCCCACGGTAACAGTGCTCATGGTGACAGTGTTCACGATGACAGTGCCCTTGGTGATAGTACCCATGGTAATAGTGCTCACTGTGACAGTGCCCATGGTGATAGTGCTCATGGTGATACTGCTCATGGTAATAGTGCTCATGGTGACACTGCCCATGGTGACAGTGCCCAAGGTGACACTGCCCATAATGACATTTCCCATGGTGACAGTGTTCATGGTGAGAGTTCCCATGGTGACAGTGCCCATGGTGACAGTGGCCATGTTGAAATTGCCCATGGTGACAGTGCTCACGGTGACAGTGCTCATGGTGATAGTGCTTACGGTGATAGTGCTCACGTTGACAGTGTCCTTGGTGATAGTGTTCATAGTAATATTGCTCATGGTGGTAGTCCTTATGGTGATAGTTCGCATGGTGACTGTGCCCATGTTGAAAGTGCCCATGGTGGCAGTGTTCATGGTGACACTGACCATGATGACTATGCTCATGCTGGTGCTATACATGGTTGGAGTTCCCATGGTGAAATTCCTTATGGTGGCACTGCCTATGATGATATTGTTCATGGTGACAGTGTCCACGGTGACAGTGCCTATGGTGACAGGGCACATGGTGACAGTGCCAATGGTGACATTGCTCATGGTGACAGTACCAACAGTGACAGTGCTCATGGTGACAGTGCTCATGGTGACAGTGCCCACGGTGACAATGTCCATGGTGACAGTTCTCACGGTGACACTTCCCATGGTGATAGTGCTCACGGTGATAGTTCTCATGGTGACATTGTCCACGGTGATAGTGCTCATGGTGACAGTGCCCTTGGTGATAGTGATCATGGTGATAGTGCTCATGTAGACATTTCCCATGGTGACAGTGCTCATGTTGACAGTCCCCATGGTGACTGTGCTCATGCTGGCGGTGTATATGGTTGGTGTTACAATGGTGAAATTCCTTATGGTGGCACTGCCCATGATTATAGTGCTCATGGTGACAGTTTCCATGGTGACAGCGCCCATGGTGACAGTGCCCATGGTGACAGTGCCCATGGTGATAGTGCTCATGGTGAGAGTTCCCATGGTGACAGTGCTCATCATGGCAGTGCCCATAGTGACTGTTCCCATGGTGACAGTTCCCATGGTGATAGGGCTCATGGTTACAGTGCTCATGGTGACAGTGAACACGGTGACAGTGCCCGCAGTGACAGTGCTCATGGTGATAGTGCTCATGCTTATAGTGCCCACGGTGATAGTAGTCATGGTGAAAGTGTTCACGGAGATAGTGCTCACGGTGACACTGCCCATGTTGATAGTGGTCACGGTGATAGTGCTCATGGTGACAGTTCCCATGGTTACAGGGCCCATGGTGACAGTTCTCATGGTGACAGTGCTCACGGTGATAGTTCTCACGGTGACAGTGTCCGTGGTGATAGTGCACATGGTGATAGTGCTCATGGTGATAGTGCTCATGGTGACACTGCCCATGGTGACTGTGCTCATGCTGGCGGTGTACATGGTTGGAGTTCCGATGGTGAAATTCCTCATGGTAGCACAGCCCATGATGATAGTGCTCATGGTGACAGTGTCCATGGTGACAGTGCCCATGGTGACATTTCCCATGGTGACAGTGTTCATGGTAAGAGTTTACATGGTGACAGTGCTCATGTTCACAGTGCCCATGGTGACAGTGTCCATGGCCAACAGTGCCCATGGTGACATTTTCCATGGTGACGGTTCCCAAGGTGACATTGTCCATGGTGACAGTGCCCATGGTTACAGTGCCCATGGTGAAAGTTCCCATGGTGACAGTGCTCAAGGTCACAATGCTCATGGTGACAGTGTCCATGTTGACAGTGCTCATGGTGACAGTGCTCACGGTGATAGTGCCCACAGTGGCAGTGCTCTAGGTGACAGTGCCCATGTTGAACAGTGCTCATGGTGACAGTGCCCACGGTGACAGAGCAAATGGTGAGAGTGCCCATGGTGACATTTCCCTTTGTGACAGTGCTTATGGTGACAGTGGCCATGGTGACACTGGCCATGGTGACAGTGCTCATGGTGAGAGTTCCCATGGTGACAGTGCTCATATTGACAGTGCCCATGGGGACAATGCTGATGGATACAGTGTCCATGGTGATAGTGCTCCTGGGGACAGTGTAGATGGTTACAGTGCCCATGGTGACATTTTCCACAGTGACAGTGTCCATGGTGAGAGTGCCCATGGAGACAGTGTCCATAGTGACAGTGCCCATGGTGACAGTGCTCATGGTGACACTTCCCATAGTGAACAGTGTCCAGGGTGACATTTCCCATGGAGACAGTGCTCCTGGTGAGAGTTCCCATGCTGACAGTGCTCACGTTGACAGTGCCCATGGTGACCGTTCCCATGTTGACACTTCCCATGGTGATAGTGCTCATGGTGACAGTGCTCATGGTGACAGTGCACATGGTGACATTGCCCACGGTGACAGTGCTCACTGTGATAGTGCTCATGGTGATAGTGCCCATGGTAATAGTGCTCATGGTGACAGTGCCCATGGTGATATTGCTCACCGTGACACTACCTATGGTGATAGTGCACACGGTCATAGTGCTCATGGTGACAGACCCGATGGTGACTATGCTCATGGTGACAGTGCTCATGGTGATAGTGCTCATGGTGACAGTTCGCATGGTGATAGGGCCCATGTTGAAAGTGCCCATGGGGACACTGCTCATGGTGACACTGCCCATGTTGACTGTGCTCACGCTGGCGGTGTACATGGATGGAGTTCCGATGGTGAAATTGCTCATGGTAGCACTGCCCATGATGATAGTGCTCATGGTGACAGTGTCCATGGTGACAGTGCCTATGGTGACAGTGCCCATTTTGATAGTGCTCAGGGTGATAGTGCCCACAGTGACAGTGCTCATGGTGACAGTTCCTATGGTGACAGTGCCCATGAAGACAGTGCTCATGGTGACAGTGCCCTTGGTGATAGTACCCTTGTTAATAGTGCTCATGGTGACAGTGCGATGGTGATATTGCTCACAGTGACACTGCCCATGGTGATAGTGCTCACGGTGATAGTGCTCATGGTGACAGTTCCCATGGTGACAGTGCCCACAGTGACAGTGCTCATGGTGACATTGCCCATGGTGACAGTGCTCATGGTGACAGTTCGCATGGAGACAGTGCCCATGGTGACACTGCTCATGGTGACACAGCCCATGGTGACTGTGCTAAAGCTGGTGGTGTACACGGTTGAAGTTCTCATGGTGAAATTCCTCATGGTGGCACTGCCCATGATGATAGTGCCCATGGTGACATTTCCCATGGTGACAGTGCTCATGGTGAGAGTTCCCATGGTGACAGTGCTCATCTTGACAGTGCCCATGGTGACCATTCCCATGGAGACAGTTCACATGGTGATAGTGCTCATGGTGACAGTGCACACGATGACAGTGCCCACGGTGACAGTGCTCACGGTGATAGTGCTCATGGTGATATTGCCCATGGTAATAGTGCTCACAGTCACAGTGCCCTTGGTGATATTGCTCACGGTGACCCTGCCCATGGTGATAGTGCTCACGGTGATAGTGCTCAGGGTGAAAGTCCCCATGGTTACAGTGCCCATGGTGACAGTGCTCATTGTGACAGTGCCCATGGTGACAGTGCTCATGGTGAAATTGCTCACGCTGATAGTGCTCATGGAGATAGTTCGCATGGTGACAGGGCCCATGTTGAAAGTGCCCATGGTGACAGTGCTCATAGTGGCACTGCCCATAATGACTGTGCTCATGCTGGCGTTGTACTTGGTTGGAGTTCCGATGGTGAAATTCCTCATGGTAGCACTGCCGATGATGATAGTGCTCATGGTGACAGTGTCCATGGTGACAGTGCCTATGGTGACAGTGCCCACGGTGATAGTGCCCACAGTGACAGTGCTCACTGTGACATTTCCTATGGTGACAGTGCTCAGGATGACAGTGCTCATGTTGATAGTGCCCACTGTGACAGTGCACACGGTGACAGTGCTCATGGTGACAGTGCCCTTGGTGATAGTGCTCATGGTGATAGTGCTCATGGTGACTTTTCGCATGGTGACAGTGCCCATGTTGAAAGTGCCCATGGTCAGCATACCCATGGTGACAGTGCCCATGGTGACAGTGCCCATGGTGACAGTGCTCATGTTGACATTGCCCATGGTGACCATTCCCATGGTCAACTTTGCCATGGTGATAGTGCTCATGGTGACAGTGCTCATGGTGACAGTGCACATGGTGACAATGCCCACACTGAAAGTGCTCACGGTGATAGTGCTCATGGTGATAATGCCCATTGTAATAGTGCTCATGGTGACAGTGCCCATGGTGATATTGCTCATGGTGACACTACCCATGGTGATAGTGCTCACGGTGATAGTGCTCATGGTGGCACTGCCCGTGATGATAGTGCTCATGGTGATAGTGCTCATGGTAATAGTGCTCATGGTGACACTACCCATGGTGACAGTGCCCATGGTGACACTGCCCATAGTGACATTTCCCATGGTGACAGTGCTCATAGTGAGAGTTCCCATGGTGACACTGCACATGGTGACAGTTCCCATGGTGACAGTGCTCACTGTGACAGTGCTCACTGTGGCAGTGCCAATGGTTACAGTGCGCATGGTGACTGTTCCGATGGTGACAGTTCCCATGGTGATAGTGCTCACCATGATAGTGCCCATGGTGACAGTTCCCATGGATACACTGCCCATGGTGACAGTTCTCATGGTGACAGTGCCCACTGTGATAGTGCTCATGGTGGCAGTCCGCATGGTGACAGTGGCCATGATGACAGTGCTCATGGTGGCAAGGCCCACGGTAACAGTGCTCATGGTGACAGTGTTCACGATGACAGTGCCCTTGGTGATAGTACCCATGGTAATAGTGCTCAGTGTGACAGTGCCCATGGTGATAGTGCTCATGGTGATACTGCTCATGGTAATAGTGCTCATGGTGACACTGCCCATGGTGACAGTGCCCAAGGTGACACTGCCCATAATGACATTTCCCATGGTGACAGTGTTCATGGTGAGAGTTCCCATGGTGACAGTGCCCATGGTGACAGTGGCCTTGTTGAAATTGCCCATGGTGACAGTGCTCACGGTGACAGTGCTCATGGTGATAGTGCTTACGGTGATAGTGCTCACGTTGACAGTGTCCTTGGTGATAGTGTTCATAGTAATATTGCTCATGGTGGTAGTCCTTATGGTGATAGTTCGCATGGTGACTGTGCCCATGTTGAAAGTGCCCATGGTGGCAGTGTTCATGGTGACACTGACCATGATGACTATGCTCATGCTGGTGCTATACATGGTTGGAGTTCCCATGGTGAAATTCCTTATGGTGGCACTGCCTATGATGATATTGTTCATGGTGACAGTGTCCACGGTGACAGTGCCTATGGTGACAGGGCACATGGTGACAGTGCCAATGGTGACATTGCTCATGGTGACAGTACCAACAGTGACAGTGCTCATGGTGACAGTGCTCATGTTGACAGTGCCCACGGTGACAATGTCCATGGTGACAGTTCTCACGGTGACACTTCCCATGGTGATAGTGCTCACGGTGATAGTTCTCATGGTGACATTGTCCACGGTGATAGTGCTCATGGTGACAGTGCCCTTGGTGATAGTGATCATGGTGATAGTGCTCATGTAGACATTTCCCATGGTGACAGTGCTCATGTTGACAGTCCCCATGGTGACTGTGCTCATGCTGGCGGTGTATATGGTTGGTGTTACAATGGTGAAATTCCTTATGGTGGCACTGCCCATGATTATAGTGCTCATGGTGACAGTTTCCATGGTGACAGCGCCCATGGTGACAGTGCCCATGGTGACAGTGCCCATGGTGACAGTTCTCATGGTGACAGTGCTCACGGTGATAGTTCTCACGGTGACAGTGTCCGTGGTGATAGTGCACATGGTGATAGTGCTCATGGTGCTAGTGCTCATGGTGACACTGCCCATGGTGACTGTGCTCATGCTGGTGGTGTACATGGTTGGAGTTCCGATGGTGAAATTCCTCATGGTAGCACAGCCCATGATGATAGTGCTCATGGTGACAGTGTCCATGGTGACAGTGCCCATGGTGACATTTCCCATGGTGACAGTGTTCATGGTAAGAGTTTACATGGTGACAGTGCTCATGTTCACAGTGCCCATGGTGACAGTGTCCATGGCCAGCAGTGCCCATGGTGACATTTTCCATGGTGACGGTTCCCAAGGTGACATTGTCCATGGTGACAGTGCCCATGGTTACAGTGCCCATGGTGAAAGTTCCCATGGTGACAGTGCTCAAGGTCACAATGCTCATGGTGACAGTGTCCATGGTGACAGTGCTCATGGTGACAGTGCTCACGGTGATAGTGCCCACAGTGGCAGTGCTCTAGGTGACAGTGCCCATGTTGAACAGTGCTCATGGTGACAGTGCTTATGGTGACAGTGCCCACGGTGACAGAGCAAATGGTGAGAGTGCCCATGGTGACATTTCCCTTTGTGACAGTGCTTATGGTGACAGTGGCCATGGTGACACTGGCCATGGTGACAGTGCTCATGGTGAGAGTTCCCATGGTGACAGTGCTCATATTGACAGTGCCCATGGGGACAATGCTGATGGATACAGTGTCCATGGTGATAGTGCTCCTGGGGACAGTGTAGATGGTTACAGTGCCCATGGTGACATTTTCCACAGTGACAGTGTCCATGGTGAGAGTGCCCATGGAGACAGTGTCCATAGTGACAGTGCCCATGGTGACAGTGCTCATGGTGACACTTCCCATAGTGAACAGTGTCCAGGGTGACATTTCCCATGGAGACAGTGCTCCTGGTGAGAGTTCCCATGCTGACAGTGCTCACGTTGACAGTGCCCATGGTGACCGTTCCCATGTTGACACTTCCCATGGTGATAGTGCTCATGGTGACAGTGCTCATGGTGACAGTGCACATGGTGACATTGCCCACGGTGACAGTGCTCACTGTGATAGTGCTCATGGTGATAGTGCCCATGGTAATAGTGCTCATGGTGACAGTGCCCATGGTGATATTGCTCACCGTGACACTACCTATGGTGATAGTGCACACGGTCATAGTGCTCATGGTGACAGACCCGATGGTGACTATGCTCATGGTGACAGTGCTCATGGTGATAGTGCTCATGGTGACAGTTCGCATGGTGATAGGGCCCATGTTGAAAGTGCCCATGGGGACACTGCTCATGGTGACACTGCCCATGTTGACTGTCCTCACGCTGGCGGTGTACATGGATGGAGTTCCGATGGTGAAATTGCTCATGGTAGCACTGCCCATGATGATAGTGCTCATGGTGACAGTGTCCATGGTGACAGTGCCTATGGTGACAGTGCCCATTTTGATAGTGCTCAGGGTGATAGTGCCCACAGTGACAGTGCTCATGGTGACAGTTCCTATGGTGACAGTGCCCATGATGACAGTGCTCATGGTGACAGTGCCCTTGGTGATAGTACCCTTGTTAATAGTGCTCATGGTGACAGTGCGATGGTGATATTGCTCACAGTGACACTGCCCATGGTGATAGTGCTCACGGTGATAGTGCTCATGGTGACAGTTCCCATGGTGACAGTGCCCACAGTGACAGTGCTCATGGTGACATTGCCCATGGTGACAGTGCTCATGGTGACAGTTCGCATGGAGACAGTGCCCATGGTGACACTGCTCATGGTGACACAGCCCATGGTGACTGTGCTAAAGCTGGTGGTGTACACGGTTGAAGTTCTCATGGTGAAATTCCTCATGGTGGCACTGCCCATGATGATAGTGCCCATGGTGACATTTCCCATGGTGACAGTGCTCATGGTGAGAGTTCCCATGGTGACAGTGCTCATCTTGACAGTGCCCATGGTGACCATTCCCATGGAGACAGTTCACATGGTGATAGTGCTCATGGTGACAGTGCACACGATGACAGTGCCCACGGTGACAGTGCTCACGGTGATAGTGCTCATGGTGATATTGCCCATGGTAATAGTGCTCACAGTCACAGTGCCCTTGGTGATATTGCTCACGGTGACCCTGCCCATGGTGATAGTGCTCACGGTGATAGTGCTCAGGGTGAAAGTCCCCATGGTTACAGTGCCCATGGTGACAGTGCTCATTGTGACAGTGCCCATGGTGACAGTGCTCATGGTGAAATTGCTCACGCTGATAGTGCTCATGGAGATAGTTCGCATGGTGACAGGGCCCATGTTGAAAGTGCCCATGGTGACAGTGCTCATAGTGGCACTGCCCATAATGACTGTGCTCATGCTGGCGTTGTACTTGGTTGGAGTTCCGATGGTGAAATTCCTCATGGTAGCACTGCCGATGATGATAGTGCTCATGGTGACAGTGTCCATGGTGACAGTGCCTATGGTGACAGTGCCCACGGTGATAGTGCCCACAGTGACAGTGCTCACTGTGACATTTCCTATGGTGACAGTGCTCAGGATGACAGTGCTCCTGTTGATAGTGCCCACTGTGACAGTGCACACGGTGACAGTGCTCATGGTGACAGTGCCCTTGGTGATAGTGCTCATGGTGATAGTGCTCATGGTGACTTTTCGCATGGTGACAGTGCCCATGTTGAAAGTGCCCATGGTCAGCATACCCATGGTGACAGTGCCCATGGTGACAGTGCCCATGGTGACAGTGCTCATGTTGACATTGCCCATGGTGACCATTCCCATGGTCAACTTTGCCATGGTGATAGTGCTCATGGTGACAGTGCTCATGGTGACAGTGCACATGGTGACAATGCCCACACTGAAAGTGCTCACGGTGATAGTGCTCATGGTGATAATGCCCATTGTAATAGTGCTCATGGTGACAGTGCCCATGGTGATATTGCTCATGGTGACACTACCCATGGTGATAGTGCTCACGGTGATAGTGCTCATGGTGGCACTGCCCGTGATGATAGTGCTCATGGTGATAGTGCTCATGGTAATAGTGCTCATGGTGACACTACCCATGGTGACAGTGCCCATGGTGACACTGCCCATAGTGACATTTCCCATGGTGACAGTGCTCATAGTGAGAGTTCCCATGGTGACACTGCACATGGTGACAGTTCCCATGGTGACAGTGCTCACTGTGACAGTGCTCACTGTGGCAGTGCCAATGGTTACAGTGCGCATGGTGACTGTTCCGATGGTGACAGTTCCCATGGTGATAGTGCTCACCATGATAGTGCCCATGGTGACAGTTCCCATGGATACACTGCCCATGGTGACAGTTCTCATGGTGACAGTGCCCACTGTGATAGTGCTCATGGTGGCAGTCCGCATGGTGACAGTGGCCATGATGACAGTGCTCATGGTGGCAAGGCCCACGGTAACAGTGCTCATGGTGACAGTGTTCACGATGACAGTGCCCTTGGTGATAGTACCCATGGTAATAGTGCTCACTGTGACAGTGCCCATGGTGATAGTGCTCATGGTGATACTGCTCATGGTAATAGTGCTCATGGTGACACTGCCCATGGTGACAGTGCCCAAGGTGACACTGCCCATAATGACATTTCCCATGGTGACAGTGTTCATGGTGAGAGTTCCCATGGTGACAGTGCCCATGGTGACAGTGGCCATGTTGAAATTGCCCATGGTGACAGTGCTCACGGTGACAGTGCTCATGGTGATAGTGCTTACGGTGATAGTGCTCACGTTGACAGTGTCCTTGGTGATAGTGTTCATAGTAATATTGCTCATGGTGGTAGTCCTTATGGTGATAGTTCGCATGGTGACTGTGCCCATGTTGAAAGTGCCCATGGTGGCAGTGTTCATGGTGACACTGACCATGATGACTATGCTCATGCTGGTGCTATACATGGTTGGAGTTCCCATGGTGAAATTCCTTATGGTGGCACTGCCTATGATGATATTGTTCATGGTGACAGTGTCCACGGTGACAGTGCCTATGGTGACAGGGCACATGGTGACAGTGCCAATGGTGACATTGCTCATGGTGACAGTGCTCATGGTGACAGTGCTCATGGTGACAGTGCCCACGGTGACAATGTCCATGGTGACAGTTCTCACGGTGACACTTCCCATGGTGATAGTGCTCACGGTGATAGTTCTCATGGTGACATTGTCCACGGTGATAGTGCTCATGGTGACAGTGCCCTTGGTGATAGTGATCATGGTGATAGTGCTCATGTAGACATTTCCCATGGTGACAGTGCTCATGTTGACAGTCCCCATGGTGACTGTGCTCATGCTGGCGGTGTATATGGTTGGTGTTACAATGGTGAAATTCCTTATGGTGGCACTGCCCATGATTATAGTGCTCATGGTGACAGTTTCCATGGTGACAGCGCCCATGGTGACAGTGCCCATGGTGACAGTGCCCATGGTGACAGTTCTCATGGTGACAGTGCTCACGGTGATAGTTCTCACGGTGACAGTGTCCGTGGTGATAGTGCACATGGTGATAGTGCTCATGGTGATAGTGCTCATGGTGACACTGCCCATGGTGACTGTGCTCATGCTGGCGGTGTACATGGTTGGAGTTCCGATGGTGAAATTCCTCATGGTAGCACAGCCCATGATGATAGTGCTCATGGTGACAGTGTCCATGGTGACAGTGCCCATGGTGACATTTCCCATGGTGACAGTGTTCATGGTAAGAGTTTACATGGTGACAGTGCTCATGTTCACAGTGCCCATGGTGACAGTGTCCATGGCCAGCAGTGCCCATGGTGACATTTTCCATGGTGACGGTTCCCAAGGTGACATTGTCCATGGTGACAGTGCCCATGGTTACAGTGCCCATGGTGAAAGTTCCCATGGTGACAGTGCTCAAGGTCACAATGCTCATGGTGACAGTGTCCATGGTGACAGTGCTCATGGTGACAGTGCTCACGGTGATAGTGCCCACAGTGGCAGTGCTCTAGGTGACAGTGCCCATGTTGAACAGTGCTCATGGTGACAGTGCTTATGGTGACAGTGCCCACGGTGACAGAGCAAATGGTGAGAGTGCCCATGGTGACATTTCCCTTTGTGACAGTGCTTATGGTGACAGTGGCCATGGTGACACTGGCCATGGTGACAGTGCTCATGGTGAGAGTTCCCATGGTGACAGTGCTCATATTGACAGTGCCCATGGGGACAATGCTGATGGATACAGTGTCCATGGTGATAGTGCTCCTGGGGACAGTGTAGATGGTTACAGTGCCCATGGTGACATTTTCCACAGTGACAGTGTCCATGGTGAGAGTGCCCATGGAGACAGTGTCCATAGTGACAGTGCCCATGGTGACAGTGCTCATGGTGACACTTCCCATAGTGAACAGTGTCCAGGGTGACATTTCCCATGGAGACAGTGCTCCTGGTGAGAGTTCCCATGCTGACAGTGCTCACGTTGACAGTGCCCATGGTGACCGTTCCCATGTTGACACTTCCCATGGTGATAGTGCTCATGGTGACAGTGCTCATGGTGACAGTGCACATGGTGACATTGCCCACGGTGACAGTGCTCACTGTGATAGTGCTCATGGTGATAGTGCCCATGGTAATAGTGCTCATGGTGACAGTGCCCATGGTGATATTGCTCACCGTGACACTACCTATGGTGATAGTGCACACGGTCATAGTGCTCATGGTGACAGACCCGATGGTGACTATGCTCATGGTGACAGTGCTCATGGTGATAGTGCTCATGGTGACAGTTCGCATGGTGATAGGGCCCATGTTGAAAGTGCCCATGGGGACACTGCTCATGGTGACACTGCCCATGTTGACTGTGCTCACGCTGGCGGTGTACATGGATGGAGTTCCGATGGTGAAATTGCTCATGGTAGCACTGCCCATGATGATAGTGCTCATGGTGACAGTGTCCATGGTGACAGTGCCTATGGTGACAGTGCCCATTTTGATAGTGCTCAGGGTGATAGTGCCCACAGTGACAGTGCTCATGGTGACAGTTCCTATGGTGACAGTGCCCATGATGACAGTGCTCATGGTGACAGTGCCCTTGGTGATAGTACCCTTGTTAATAGTGCTCATGGTGACAGTGCGATGGTGATATTGCTCACAGTGACACTGCCCATGGTGATAGTGCTCACGGTGATAGTGCTCATGGTGACAGTTCCCATGGTGACAGTGCCCACAGTGACAGTGCTCATGGTGACATTGCCCATGGTGACAGTGCTCATGGTGACAGTTCGCATGGAGACAGTGCCCATGGTGACACTGCTCATGGTGACACAGCCCATGGTGACTGTGCTAAAGCTGGTGGTGTACACGGTTGAAGTTCTCATGGTGAAATTCCTCATGGTGGCACTGCCCATGATGATAGTGCCCATGGTGACATTTCCCATGGTGACAGTGCTCATGGTGAGAGTTCCCATGGTGACAGTGCTCATCTTGACAGTGCCCATGGTGACCATTCCTATGGAGACAGTTCACATGGTGATAGTGCTCATGGTGACAGTGCACACGATGACAGTGCCCATGGTAACAGTGCTCACGGTGATAGTGCTCATGGTGATATTGCCCATGGTAATAGTGCTCACAGTCACAGTGCCCTTGGTGATATTGCTCACGGTGACCCTGCCCATGGTGATAGTGCTCACGGTGATAGTGCTCAGGGTGAAAGTCCCCATGGTTACAGTGCCCATGGTGACAGTGCTCATTGTGACAGTGCCCATGGTGACAGTGCTCATGGTGAAATTGCTCACGCTGATAGTGCTCATGGAGATAGTTCGCATGGTGACAGGGCCCATGTTGAAAGTGCCCATGGTGACAGTGCTCATAGTGGCACTGCCCATAATGACTGTGCTCATGCTGGCGTTGTACTTGGTTGGAGTTCCGATGGTGAAATTCCTCATGGTAGCACTGCCGATGATGATAGTGCTCATGGTGACAGTGTCCATGGTGACAGTGCCTATGGTGACAGTGCCCACGGTGATAGTGCCCACAGTGACAGTGCTCACTGTGACATTTCCTATGGTGACAGTGCTCAGGATGACAGTGCTCATGTTGATAGTGCCCACTGTGACAGTGCACACGGTGACAGTGCTCATGGTGACAGTGCCCTTGGTGATAGTGCTCATGGTGATAGTGCTCATGGTGACTTTTCGCATGGTGACAGTGCCCATGTTGAAAGTGCCCATGGTCAGCATACCCATGGTGACAGTGCCCATGGTGACAGTGCCCATGGTGACAGTGCTCATGTTGACATTGCCCATGGTGACCATTCCCATGGTCACCTTTGCCATGGTGATAGTGCTCATGGTGACAGTGCTCATGGTGACAGTGCACATGGTGACAATGCCCACACTGAAAGTGCTCACGGTGATAGTGCTCATGGTGATAATGCCCATTGTAATAGTGCTCATGGTGACAGTGCCCATGGTGATATTGCTCATGGTGACACTACCCATGGTGATAGTGCTCACGGTGATAGTGCTCATGGTGGCACTGCCCGTGATGATAGTGCTCATGGTGATAGTGCTCATGGTAATAGTGCTCATGGTGACACTACCCATGGTGACAGTGCCCATGGTGACACTGCCCATAGTGACATTTCCCATGGTGACAGTGCTCATAGTGAGAGTTCCCATGGTGACACTGCACATGGTGACAGTTCCCATGGTGACAGTGCTCACTGTGACAGTGCTCACTGTGGCAGTGCCAATGGTTACAGTGCGCATGGTGACTGTTCCGATGGTGACAGTTCCCATGGTGATAGTGCTCACCATGATAGTGCCCATGGTGACAGTTCCCATGGATACACTGCCCATGGTGACAGTTCTCATGGTGACAGTGCCCACTGTGATAGTGCTCATGGTGGCAGTCCGCATGGTGACAGTGGCCATGATGACAGTGCTCATGGTGGCAAGGCCCACGGTAACAGTGCTCATGGTGACAGTGTTCACGATGACAGTGCCCTTGGTGATAGTACCCATGGTAATAGTGCTCACTGTGACAGTGCCCATGGTGATAGTGCTCATGGTGATACTGCTCATGGTAATAGTGCTCATGGTGACACTGCCCATGGTGACAGTGCCCAAGGTGACACTGCCCATAATGACATTTCCCATGGTGACAGTGTTCATGGTGAGAGTTCCCATGGTGACAGTGCCCATGGTGACAGTGGCCATGTTGAAATTGCCCATGGTGACAGTGCTCACGGTGACAGTGCTCATGGTGATAGTGCTTACGGTGATAGTGCTCACGTTGACAGTGTCCTTGGTGATAGTGTTCATAGTAATATTGCTCATGGTGGTAGTCCTTATGGTGATAGTTCGCATGGTGACTGTGCCCATGTTGAAAGTGCCCATGGTGGCAGTGTTCATGGTGACACTGACCATGATGACTATGCTCATGCTGGTGCTATACATGGTTGGAGTTCCCATGGTGAAATTCCTTATGGTGGCACTGCCTATGATGATATTGTTCATGGTGACAGTGTCCACGGTGACAGTGCCTATGGTGACAGGGCACATGGTGACAGTGCCAATGGTGACATTGCTCATGGTGACAGTACCAACAGTGACAGTGCTCATGGTGACAGTGCTCATGGTGACAGTGCCCACGGTGACAATGTCCATGGTGACAGTTCTCACGGTGACACTTCCCATGGTGATAGTGCTCACGGTGATAGTTCTCATGGTGACATTGTCCACGGTGATAGTGCTCATGGTGACAGTGCCCTTGGTGATAGTGATCATGGTGATAGTGCTCATGTAGACATTTCCCATGGTGACAGTGCTCATGTTGACAGTCCCCATGGTGACTGTGCTCATGCTGGCGGTGTATATGGTTGGTGTTACAATGGTGAAATTCCTTATGGTGGCACTGCCCATGATTATAGTGCTCATGGTGACAGTTTCCATGGTGACAGCGCCCATGGTGACAGTGCCCATGGTGACAGTGCCCATGGTGACAGTTCTCATGGTGACAGTGCTCACGGTGATAGTTCTCACGGTGACAGTGTCCGTGGTGATAGTGCACATGGTGATAGTGCTCATGGTGATAGTGCTCATGGTGACACTGCCCATGGTGACTGTGCTCATGCTGGCGGTGTACATGGTTGGAGTTCCGATGGTGAAATTCCTCATGGTAGCACAGCCCATGATGATAGTGCTCATGGTGACAGTGTCCATGGTGACAGTGCCCATGGTGACATTTCCCATGGTGACAGTGTTCATGGTAAGAGTTTACATGGTGACAGTGCTCATGTTCACAGTGCCCATGGTGACAGTGTCCATGGCCAGCAGTGCCCATGGTGACATTTTCCATGGTGACGGTTCCCAAGGTGACATTGTCCATGGTGACAGTGCCCATGGTTACAGTGCCCATGGTGAAAGTTCCCATGGTGACAGTGCTCAAGGTCACAATGCTCATGGTGACAGTGTCCATGGTGACAGTGCTCATGGTGACAGTGCTCACGGTGATAGTGCCCACAGTGGCAGTGCTCTAGGTGACAGTGCCCATGTTGAACAGTGCTCATGGTGACAGTGCTTATGGTGACAGTGCCCACGGTGACAGAGCAAATGGTGAGAGTGCCCATGGTGACATTTCCCTTTGTGACAGTGCTTATGGTGACAGTGGCCATGGTGACACTGGCCATGGTGACAGTGCTCATGGTGAGAGTTCCCATGGTGACAGTGCTCATATTGACAGTGCCCATGGGGACAATGCTGATGGATACAGTGTCCATGGTGATAGTGCTCCTGGGGACAGTGTAGATGGTTACAGTGCCCATGGTGACATTTTCCACAGTGACAGTGTCCATGGTGAGAGTGCCCATGGAGACAGTGTCCATAGTGACAGTGCCCATGGTGACAGTGCTCATGGTGACACTTCCCATAGTGAACAGTGTCCAGGGTGACATTTCCCATGGAGACAGTGCTCCTGGTGAGAGTTCCCATGCTGACAGTGCTCACGTTGACAGTGCCCATGGTGACCGTTCCCATGTTGACACTTCCCATGGTGATAGTGCTCATGGTGACAGTGCTCATGGTGACAGTGCACATGGTGACATTGCCCACGGTGACAGTGCTCACTGTGATAGTGCTCATGGTGATAGTGCCCATGGTAATAGTGCTCATGGTGACAGTGCCCATGGTGATATTGCTCACCGTGACACTACCTATGGTGATAGTGCACACGGTCATAGTGCTCATGGTGACAGACCCGATGGTGACTATGCTCATGGTGACAGTGCTCATGGTGATAGTGCTCATGGTGACAGTTCGCATGGTGATAGGGCCCATGTTGAAAGTGCCCATGGGGACACTGCTCATGGTGACACTGCCCATGTTGACTGTCCTCACGCTGGCGGTGTACATGGATGGAGTTCCGATGGTGAAATTGCTCATGGTAGCACTGCCCATGATGATAGTGCTCATGGTGACAGTGTCCATGGTGACAGTGCCTATGGTGACAGTGCCCATTTTGATAGTGCTCAGGGTGATAGTGCCCACAGTGACAGTGCTCATGGTGACAGTTCCTATGGTGACAGTGCCCATGATGACAGTGCTCATGGTGACAGTGCCCTTGGTGATAGTACCCTTGTTAATAGTGCTCATGGTGACAGTGCGATGGTGATATTGCTCACAGTGACACTGCCCATGGTGATAGTGCTCACGGTGATAGTGCTCATGGTGACAGTTCCCATGGTGACAGTGCCCACAGTGACAGTGCTCATGGTGACATTGCCCATGGTGACAGTGCTCATGGTGACAGTTCGCATGGAGACAGTGCCCATGGTGACACTGCTCATGGTGACACAGCCCATGGTGACTGTGCTAAAGCTGGTGGTGTACACGGTTGAAGTTCTCATGGTGAAATTCCTCATGGTGGCACTGCCCATGATGATAGTGCCCATGGTGACATTTCCCATGGTGACAGTGCTCATGGTGAGAGTTCCCATGGTGACAGTGCTCATCTTGACAGTGCCCATGGTGACCATTCCTATGGAGACAGTTCACATGGTGATAGTGCTCATGGTGACAGTGCACACGATGACAGTGCCCACGGTAACAGTGCTCACGGTGATAGTGCTCATGGTGATATTGCCCATGGTAATAGTGCTCACAGTCACAGTGCCCTTGGTGATATTGCTCACGGTGACCCTGCCCATGGTGATAGTGCTCACGGTGATAGTGCTCAGGGTGAAAGTCCCCATGGTTACAGTGCCCATGGTGACAGTGCTCATTGTGACAGTGCCCATGGTGACAGTGCTCATGGTGAAATTGCTCACGCTGATAGTGCTCATGGAGATAGTTCGCATGGTGACAGGGCCCATGTTGAAAGTGCCCATGGTGACAGTGCTCATAGTGGCACTGCCCATAATGACTGTGCTCATGCTGGCGTTGTACTTGGAGTTCCGATGGTGAAATTCCTCATGGTAGCACTGCCGATGATGATAGTGCTCATGGTGACAGTGTCCATGGTGACAGTGCCTATGGTGACAGTGCCCACGGTGATAGTGCCCACAGTGACAGTGCTCACTGTGACATTTCCTATGGTGACAGTGCTCAGGATGACAGTGCTCATGTTGATAGTGCCCACTGTGACAGTGCACACGGTGACAGTGCTCATGGTGACAGTGCCCTTGGTGATAGTGCTCATGGTGATAGTGCTCATGGTGACTTTTCGCATGGTGACAGTGCCCATGTTGAAAGTGCCCATGGTCAGCATACCCATGGTGACAGTGCCCATGGTGACAGTGCCCATGGTGACAGTGCTCATGTTGACATTGCCCATGGTGACCATTCCCATGGTCAACTTTGCCATGGTGATAGTGCTCATGGTGACAGTGCTCATGGTGACAGTGCACATGGTGACAATGCCCACACTGAAAGTGCTCACGGTGATAGTGCTCATGGTGATAATGCCCATTGTAATAGTGCTCATGGTGACAGTGCCCATGGTGATATTGCTCATGGTGACACTACCCATGGTGATAGTGCTCACGGTGATAGTGCTCATGGTGGCACTGCCCGTGATGATAGTGCTCATGGTGATAGTGCTCATGGTAATAGTGCTCATGGTGACACTACCCATGGTGACAGTGCCCATGGTGACACTGCCCATAGTGACATTTCCCATGGTGACAGTGCTCATAGTGAGAGTTCCCATGGTGACACTGCACATGGTGACAGTTCCCATGGTGACAGTGCTCACTGTGACAGTGCTCACTGTGGCAGTGCCAATGGTTACAGTGCGCATGGTGACTGTTCCGATGGTGACAGTTCCCATGGTGATAGTGCTCACCATGATAGTGCCCATGGTGACAGTTCCCATGGATACACTGCCCATGGTGACAGTTCTCATGGTGACAGTGCCCACTGTGATAGTGCTCATGGTGGCAGTCCGCATGGTGACAGTGGCCATGATGACAGTGCTCATGGTGGCAAGGCCCACGGTAACAGTGCTCATGGTGACAGTGTTCACGATGACAGTGCCCTTGGTGATAGTACCCATGGTAATAGTGCTCAGTGTGACAGTGCCCATGGTGATAGTGCTCATGGTGATACTGCTCATGGTAATAGTGCTCATGGTGACACTGCCCATGGTGACAGTGCCCAAGGTGACACTGCCCATAATGACATTTCCCATGGTGACAGTGTTCATGGTGAGAGTTCCCATGGTGACAGTGCCCATGGTGACAGTGGCCATGTTGAAATTGCCCATGGTGACAGTGCTCACGGTGACAGTGCTCATGGTGATAGTGCTTACGGTGATAGTGCTCACGTTGACAGTGTCCTTGGTGATAGTGTTCATAGTAATATTGCTCATGGTGGTAGTCCTTATGGTGATAGTTCGCATGGTGACTGTGCCCATGTTGAAAGTGCCCATGGTGGCAGTGTTCATGGTGACACTGACCATGATGACTATGCTCATGCTGGTGCTATACATGGTTGGAGTTCCCATGGTGAAATTCCTTATGGTGGCACTGCC
This sequence comes from Balaenoptera ricei, assembly GCF_028023285.1. Taxonomy (NCBI): domain Eukaryota; kingdom Metazoa; phylum Chordata; class Mammalia; order Artiodactyla; family Balaenopteridae; genus Balaenoptera; species Balaenoptera ricei. The sequence goes on from NC_082654.1 coordinate 104,050,721, forward strand.
TATGATGATATTGTTCATGGTGACAGTGTCCACGGTGACAGTGCCTATGGTGACAGGGCACATGGTGACAGTGCCAACGGTGACATTGCTCATGGTGACAGTACCAACAGTGACAGTGCTCATGGTGACAGTGCTCATGGTGACAGTGCCCACGGTGACAATGTCCATGGTGACAGTTCTCACGGTGACACTTCCCATGGTGATAGTGCTCACGGTGATAGTTCTCATGGTGACATTGTCCACGGTGATAGTGCTCATGGTGACAGTGCCCTTGGTGATAGTGATCATGGTGATAGTGCTCATGTAGACATTTCCCATGGTGACAGTGCTCATGTTGACAGTCCCCATGGTGACTGTGCTCATGCTGGCGGTGTATATGGTTGGTGTTACAATGGTGAAATTCCTTATGGTGGCACTGCCCATGATTATAGTGCTCATGGTGACAGTTTCCATGGTGACAGCGCCCATGGTGACAGTGCCCATGGTGACAGTGCCCATGGTGATAGTGCTCATGGTGAGAGTTCCCATGGTGACAGTGCTCATCATGGCAGTGCCCATAGTGACTGTTCCCATGGTGACAGTTCCCATGGTGATAGGGCTCATGGTTACAGTGCTCATGGTGACAGTGAACACGGTGACAGTGCCCGCAGTGACAGTGCTCATGGTGATAGTGCTCATGCTTATAGTGCCCACGGTGATAGTAGTCATGGTGAAAGTGTTCACGGAGATAGTGCTCACGGTGACACTGCCCATGTTGATAGTGGTCACGGTGATAGTGCTCATGGTGACAGTTCCCATGGTTACAGGGCCCATGGTGACAGTTCTCATGGTGACAGTGCTCACGGTGATAGTTCTCACGGTGACAGTGTCCGTGGTGATAGTGCACATGGTGATAGTGCTCATGGTGATAGTGCTCATGGTGACACTGCCCATGGTGACTGTGCTCATGCTGGCGGTGTACATGGTTGGAGTTCCGATGGTGAAATTCCTCATGGTAGCACAGCCCATGATGATAGTGCTCATGGTGACAGTGTCCATGGTGACAGTGCCCATGGTGACATTTCCCATGGTGACAGTGTTCATGGTAAGAGTTTACATGGTGACAGTGCTCATGTTCACAGTGCCCATGGTGACAGTGTCCATGGCCAACAGTGCCCATGGTGACATTTTCCATGGTGACGGTTCCCAAGGTGACATTGTCCATGGTGACAGTGCCCATGGTTACAGTGCCCATGGTGAAAGTTCCCATGGTGACAGTGCTCAAGGTCACAATGCTCATGGTGACAGTGTCCATGTTGACAGTGCTCATGGTGACAGTGCTCACGGTGATAGTGCCCACAGTGGCAGTGCTCTAGGTGACAGTGCCCATGTTGAACAGTGCTCATGGTGACAGTGCCCACGGTGACAGAGCAAATGGTGAGAGTGCCCATGGTGACATTTCCCTTTGTGACAGTGCTTATGGTGACAGTGGCCATGGTGACACTGGCCATGGTGACAGTGCTCATGGTGAGCGTTCCCATGGTGACAGTGCTCATATTGACAGTGCCCATGGGGACAATGCTGATGGATACAGTGTCCATGGTGATAGTGCTCCTGGGGACAGTGTAGATGGTTACAGTGCCCATGGTGACATTTTCCACAGTGACAGTGTCCATGGTGAGAGTGCCCATGGAGACAGTGTCCATAGTGACAGTGCCCATGGTGACAGTGCTCATGGTGACACTTCCCATAGTGAACAGTGTCCAGGGTGACATTTCCCATGGAGACAGTGCTCCTGGTGAGAGTTCCCATGCTGACAGTGCTCACGTTGACAGTGCCCATGGTGACCGTTCCCATGTTGACACTTCCCATGGTGATAGTGCTCATGGTGACAGTGCTCATGGTGACAGTGCACATGGTGACATTGCCCACGGTGACAGTGCTCACTGTGATAGTGCTCATGGTGATAGTGCCCATGGTAATAGTGCTCATGGTGACAGTGCCCATGGTGATATTGCTCACCGTGACACTACCTATGGTGATAGTGCACACGGTCATAGTGCTCATGGTGACAGACCCGATGGTGACTATGCTCATGGTGACAGTGCTCATGGTGATAGTGCTCATGGTGACAGTTCGCATGGTGATAGGGCCCATGTTGAAAGTGCCCATGGGGACACTGCTCATGGTGACACTGCCCATGTTGACTGTGCTCACGCTGGCGGTGTACATGGATGGAGTTCCGATGGTGAAATTGCTCATGGTAGCACTGCCCATGATGATAGTGCTCATGGTGACAGTGTCCATGGTGACAGTGCCTATGGTGACAGTGCCCATTTTGATAGTGCTCAGGGTGATAGTGCCCACAGTGACAGTGCTCATGGTGACAGTTCCTATGGTGACAGTGCCCATGATGACAGTGCTCATGGTGACAGTGCCCTTGGTGATAGTACCCTTGTTAATAGTGCTCATGGTGACAGTGCGATGGTGATATTGCTCACAGTGACACTGCCCATGGTGATAGTGCTCACGGTGATAGTGCTCATGGTGACAGTTCCCATGGTGACAGTGCCCACAGTGACAGTGCTCATGGTGACATTGCCCATGGTGACAGTGCTCATGGTGACAGTTCGCATGGAGACAGTGCCCATGGTGACACTGCTCATGGTGACACAGCCCATGGTGACTGTGCTAAAGCTGGTGGTGTACACGGTTGAAGTTCTCATGGTGAAATTCCTCATGGTGGCACTGCCCATGATGATAGTGCCCATGGTGACATTTCCCATGGTGACAGTGCTCATGGTGAGAGTTCCCATGGTGACAGTGCTCATCTTGACAGTGCCCATGGTGACCATTCCCATGGAGACAGTTCACATGGTGATAGTGCTCATGGTGACAGTGCACACGATGACAGTGCCCACGGTGACAGTGCTCACGGTGATAGTGCTCATGGTGATATTGCCCATGGTAATAGTGCTCACAGTCACAGTGCCCTTGGTGATATTGCTCACGGTGACCCTGCCCATGGTGATAGTGCTCACGGTGATAGTGCTCAGGGTGAAAGTCCCCATGGTTACAGTGCCCATGGTGACAGTGCTCATTGTGACAGTGCCCATGGTGACAGTGCTCATGGTGAAATTGCTCACGCTGATAGTGCTCATGGAGATAGTTCGCATGGTGACAGGGCCCATGTTGAAAGTGCCCATGGTGACAGTGCTCATAGTGGCACTGCCCATAATGACTGTGCTCATGCTGGCGTTGTACTTGGTTGGAGTTCCGATGGTGAAATTCCTCATGGTAGCACTGCCGATGATGATAGTGCTCATGGTGACAGTGTCCATGGTGACAGTGCCTATGGTGACAGTGCCCACGGTGATAGTGCCCACAGTGACAGTGCTCACTGTGACATTTCCTATGGTGACAGTGCTCAGGATGACAGTGCTCCTGTTGATAGTGCCCACTGTGACAGTGCACACGGTGACAGTGCTCATGGTGACAGTGCCCTTGGTGATAGTGCTCATGGTGATAGTGCTCATGGTGACTTTTCGCATGGTGACAGTGCCCATGTTGAAAGTGCCCATGGTCAGCATACCCATGGTGACAGTG